>NC_061122.1:227046751-227317860 GCF_002878395.1 Capsicum annuum | reverse complement strand
CCTGAAAAATGGGATTTTACTTTATGATCAGGACCCTCCTGAAAAATGGGATTTTACTTTATGTTTAGCACCCTCCTGAAAATGGGATTTTACTTTCTGTTCAGGACCCTCCTAAAAAACGGGATTTTACTTTCTGCTCAGGACCCTCCTGAAGAATGGGATTTTACTTTCTGTTCAGGACCCTCCTAAAAAATGGGATTTTACTTACTTTTCAGGACCCTCCTGAAAAATGGGATTTTACTTTCTGTTCAGGACCCTCCTGAAGAATGGGATTTTACTTTCTGTTCAGGACCCTCCTGAAGAATGGGATTTTACTTTCTGCTTGGGACCCTCCTGAAGAATGGGATTTTACTTTCTGTTTGGGACCCTTCTGAAAAATGGGATTTTACTTTCTGTTTAGGACCCTCCTGAAAAATGAGATTTTACTTTCTGTTCAGGACCCTCCTGAAAAATGAGAGTTTACTTTCTGTTCAGGACCCTCCTGAAAAATGGAATTTTAGTCCCTCCTGAAAAATGGGATTTTGGTCCTGAAAAATGGGATTTTACTTTATGTTTAGGATCCTCCTGGAAAAAATGGGATTTTTACTTTCTGTTCAGGATCCTTCTGGAAAATGAGACTTTACTTTCTGTTCAAGACTCTCATGGAAAATGGGACAACGCTTTCGAAAATGAAATACTACTTTACTATAATTTTGTTTGGGATAATTTTGATTCTAGTTTTAATTTTGGATTTCAGGAGCCCGCCTGAAGAACAGGGTGATGAAATAGCAATTCAGGAGCCCGCCTGAAGAACAGGGTGATGAAATAGCAAGTTCGGAGCCCGCCGGGAGAACAGAGTGAAGAAAATGAAAAGTCAAGCAACAAAGTGATGAAATAGCAAGTCAGGAACCCGCCTGGAGAATAGGGTGAAGAAATGGAAAAGTCAAGCAACAAAGTGAAGCAATTGAAAGCCAAGGAACAAGATGAAAGAAATTACAAGTCAGGAGCCCACCTGAAGAATAGGGTGATGAAAGTCGAGTCAAGAACCAACAGAAGTTGTATAGATAGGATTTTTGTAATTTCATTTATGTTTTAACTTGTAACTTTCATTTTTGATGTAATGACAGAGCCGCAGACCGAAACCTCGACGAAACCTCACTCGACTCTCCAACTCAGTATAGTCCACCTCTTCCAATCCTTTGAAATACCCGTGACTTGATTCTTTCATAAATTGGGTAGGAAGGATGTCTTAAGTCAAGACCCGGTTGTCCTTCTACCTTCTGTTTCTTTCTTTGAATAATGGTCGGGTCAAAATTTGGTCTCGTTGTCTACTTCTTTGCCTGAAAACACTTCTTATTTACATTCAAAGGGGGCATGATGTAGACACCTAATTTCATCCCTTCCAATGTCGTTTTTACCCATTCTTATTTTATCCTACCGTGTACCCTCACCAATGTTATTATACCCTCACAAAATACAAAAAAAATAATAATAATAAAATAACAAAATCCCTAACAAAACCTATCCTAACTAATTCTATCTTATCCTAACAACCTACCCAATCAAAATAAACCACATCACACCCTACCCCTACCCCTACCCCTACCCCTTCCCCCCACCTCACCATCCCATACCCTACCCTACGTGACCCCACCCTCACCACATATACATACCCACACAATCACGAAACAGAAAATAAAGGTCTCCATTTTTTTCAATTCATAAACATACATATATACTCTCACAGAGGGGAATTTTCCATTTTGAGAGAGACAGGATACTTCACTTTTCTTCTTCATCCTCACGACACACACAATACACAGACAACAAAAAAACAGAGGATCAGTAACAAAAAGGGACAGAGACCATTTTTTTTTTCACAAAAAAACTTCACCTTCTTCACTCACCCTCACCGGAAACCAACATACAGTAACAACAGCCGAGAACAACGACAATCCGAACAACGCTAAAACCACCGGACATCAAAAAATTCGATGGTTTTTCACCTCTCTCCTTGTTGATCTTCTTCACTCATTCTCACAGCACACAAATCTCACATACACTTACACACTGGAAAGAGAGCAACGAAGAGAGATTCGAGGTCGAGTGGGTCACAGTTTCATCGCCATTCAGCTAGAGGTAAGTTTTTTTCGATGATCGGAGCTCTGGTTATCGAAATCCGCGATGTTGCTCCGATTCAATCACTACCCATTTAATCTTAAGTTAAAATTTTCCGGTGATCGGAGCTCTGGTTATCGAAAGCCACGACATTGCTCCGATTTCGTCCCTCCGCTTTGGTTGAACTGTCGCCAGAAAACTGGTCAGAACCCCCTTCCTCCTTGTTGTCGTGAAAGCGTCGCTAAATATCGAGAAAAAGTGAGGATCGTTGAAATTTTGGTCCGTCTCTTTCTGTCTCGTTTGAGCTCACCGGAGCTCAAGCTACGTTGGTTAGATCTTCTGTCGTATTGATCGGGGTTTTGGGTTTGTCTATTCTCACGCCGTTCGGGTAGTACATTCTTGATACCGAGTGGATTTTGCTACTGTGGAGGTTTCCGTTCGAGGATTCCTGTCCCGAGTTTTCTTTATTATCCTACAAGAAACGTTCTATCGAAAGGTCCAATTCTACTTTTTTCCTCTTCTATTTTATTATTTTACTATGCTTCGGTGTTTGGATTAAGCTTCGGGTGTTGTTTGATACTTGTTGGTGATGAATGCATGTTGTCTTGATTGGTAATAGGTTGTTATTTGGATATTGACTTGCTGTTTAATTTCGTTGAAAAGTGAGTGTTGGGTTGTTGAAATAGAAATGGTGAATTGTGAAAAATTAGTATAAAAATGAAAATTGGGGCGGAATTGAGAATTTGATAAAATGGTGAATTTGGATTGATTAAAGACTTGTGGTTTAAGTTAGTTTAAATATAAATATGCTTGAAATGCAGTAGTACTATGATAAGGCCGGCAAAAGCGTAGGCAAACGTAGGCCGGGTAGGCAAATTTAGGAATAACAATTTGTCGGAGTGTTTTGAATATGTGCTTGAATGATACTTTCTACTTTATTGCACGAAAATTTTTGTACTCATTTGGCCGGGGAATGCCCCGAAGGATTTGTATTGATTTATCCGGGGAATGCCCCGAAGTACCTTATACTTGGAAGATGTTCGTGGTGAAGGCCCGAGGCGTTGGGTGAGGCGGTAGAGCGTAGACTAGAGTAGACTAGATTTATATTTTCGCATTATTTATTTTTGGACTGTATAATTGGACTGGATTTTACATTTCGGATTATTTTGTTTTTGTTTGATTATTTTGCGTGCTTTTGTGTGGTTTATAAATTTCGTAATGCCAAAATAGTTGACACACTCTACCCAAGCGACCGTGGTTGAACCACGGGATCGAGGGGTGCCTAACACCTTTCCCTCGGTCAACAGAATTCCTTAGCCGGAATCTCTGTTCGCAAACCAGTTTAAGAGTCAAATGGTTTCGAAAAGGATTTTCCAAAGGTGACTTGGCACACCGGATTATGCCAAGTGGCGACTCTGAATAAAAATCCTTTTCCAAAATAAATTTTCATTTCTTGTCACTTAAATAATAAAACTCTTTCGAACTTAAAATATATATTTTTTGGAGTACGTTAAAAAGGGGGTATGACAGGGCAAATGCAACAGACCAGATATTTCTGCCAAAGTAGGAGTCATTTCACACTTTCCAAACCTGAACACCAAACTATTTGGATCCCAAAAGGTCAACACAACCTCTATTAGATCTAGACGAGGGGTAATATGCAAAAGTTCTGTAAGATCACCTAATATTTTAATCAGTTTCTGCTAGTCAACATAGTTAAACATGCCGCACCATTTGATTAACTTTTTGGACACCTTGACAACCATCAAGACTCTAGACTTGGTGGACAAATTCATCCTGTAATAACACATAAGACGTTATTTCAAAAATTCGATAGGAGCAAAAGATTCCCAACCCTTGGGACTTTGACGTGGACATGTCGAAGAGACATGCCACTTTATGACTCCAAATCGCCGAACAGTACCACTGAATAAAATCAGCCTACTTGGCTAGGACAACTAACAACACTAGATTACGGGGAGAAAAACCTAGGCTAAGACTAAGACAAAGGCCAAAAATAAAGATTACCGGACTCACCGAGGGTTGCCTACGTATCCCGCCCCAAGGGGCGGGAATCAGGTATGCGTAGTTCGTCCAGATTGGACAATTAAAGATTAAATGACAAACTAAACCCTGAATTGAGAGACACGACTAAAAACAAACGAATAAAATCTTTTTGGATTTTTAATTAGAAACTAACACCAAAAAAGAAAATTCTTTTTGATATTTTCGTTATATAAAAATGTCCAAAGCTCCTATTGAAAGGAAAAAATATTTTTAGAGTTTTCAAATTGTGAATACTTACTCAAGAAATAAAAGGAAAATCTTTTTAACGTTTTTTATTTTTGGACAATGAGTGCAAAAGTAAAAAAAAAAATTTTTTTGAATTTTTGAATTGTGAAAAATAAAAGCCATAAAGAACCCTAAAAATTACCAAATCTCTTTCTTTCCACTCTTTTTTTTCTTCCTTTTTTCAACAATTTCTTTCCTACATACGTTGCTTCTTACATACGTTGCTTCTAACTCATGCTTTTGCCCAAATCAGTCTGTCAAATGACCTCATTGCCCTCAAAGATGCAACATTTAGCACGTAGGGATGCTTTAGAGGTGAGTTTCCTACAAAGGACCAAGTGGGCTCCGCTAGGTCTTCAATATGATGCACATAAGTATGACCTAAAGGCTGACCTACGTTGGGCTTCACTAACAAGGCTGTTTGGGGGAGCGTATGGTCGATAGTGGCTGCTTTGCTTTCCACCTACTCCATAACACCGACGGCTCCCCCCCTAAAATAAGGGTGACTCAACTAGAGGTCGTGTACCACACGTGTTCTATGTACTTGTTGCAGAAAGAATGACTCGGGTTATGCACATGATGCCAGATATAAAGCGGTAACACATAAGATAAAAACTGTAAACAAAGAGCACGTAGGCACTCAACAGTGATAATATAATAACACGAAACAACACAAACAAAATGTCTATACACCTATAGTGCCAAACTAAACCGATACAACTCCAAAATAAGCTCGAATTTTGAAAAGTCCCCAGCAGAGTCGTCAGAGCTATCACACCCTTTTTTTTCACTCCCAAAAAGAATTAATTTTTAAGTTTCGAAAGGATTTTATTATTAAAGTGACAAAAGATGAAAATTATTTCGAAAAATGATTCATTAGTTTCAAAACTCAGAGTCGCCACTTGGCATAAATCAGGTGTGCCAAGTCATCCGTGGATATCCTTTTTCAAAATAGTTTTGACTCTATAAAATTGATCCACGAACAGAGATTCTGGCTAAGGAATTCTGTTGACCAAGGGGAAGGTGTTAGGCACCCCTCGATCCCGTGGTTCGACCACGGTCGCTTGGTGGAGTATATTGGCTAATTTGAACACTATGAATATATAAACCACACCAAACATAAATAAAACGATCAATCAAGCAAACGAATCCAAAAACAATGTCCAGTCCAATTATACAGTCCAAAATAGAAAAAGAATGCGAAAATGTAAATCCTATTCTACCCTACACTAATTTTATACTACGCTCCCATGCTACCCGATGCCTCTGGCCTTCATCACGGACGTCCTCCAAATACAAAATACTTCGGGGCATTCTCCGGCGAATAAATACAAGTGATCGCGGGGCATTCCCCGATTAAATGAATACATTTCCGAATGCAAGAACTAAAACCAAACCGTTCAACTCAAATTCCACATTCAAACATTCAACAAGAAAACTTATTCCTAAATTTTTGCTTACCCGAACCAACATTCGCCTATCCATTTCAACATATCATAATTTTATCACATTCCAACGATATTCATGCTCATTACAAATTAAACAAAACAACAATAAACCAAAGCTAATCTAAATTCAATTTTTTATCAATTTCTCAATTTCATCCCCTAAATCCATTTTTAACCACATTATTAAACCAGTTCGACTATCAAATCACTTTTCAAAATCTGAAACCAACAACACATACCCCAACGAAAATTCAAACATTTAAGCATACCAATCATTCATATCCACAACAACAATTAATATTTTGCTCGAAATATTCAAAACCGCACCACAAAATCATGATATTAACCAACTTCGATATAATAAAAAAGTAGAGTTGAGAGATGAACCTTTGAAAAATCGATTTCATTGATAATAAAATCAAGAAAACCTGGACTATAGAATTCCTAATAGGACCTCAACAATGACGAACTCCAACTCCGTATTGAAAATTTTGAGACCCAAAATTGAAGCTCCGTAAATCCAATCGAACTCGAAAACCGACACCGTTCACGGTACTGTTCACAACACTGTTCACGGTACTGTTCACAACACTGTTCACGGCACTATTCACGATACTATTTCTCTCGAGCGCGATTCTCTCTTCTCTCGCTCGAATTTTTTTGTTCTTCTTGTGAGGAAGATGATTTGGTGATTGTTGTTATTGTGGAGAAGATGATGATGAAAAAATAAGTCTCTCCCTTTTCCCCTTTTAGAATTTTCCTTTTATATTTTTTATTTGGTTTTTTTTACTTTATTTATTATCCTATGTGGAAGCATATAATTGGTGGCTTGTGGAAATAAGTGTGTGGCATGTGGAAAAGTTAGTGTGGCATGTGGAAAGATGAGGGTGGCGTGTGAAAAAATGAGTAGGGCATGTGCCTTTTGCATGTATCCAATGAAAAATGGAAAGTGAGGTGTTGAGGTGGCATAGTGAGGTGACAAAGATGCTATGTATTTAATTATTTTCAATTATTTTTTTTGGAAGAAATTATTAATTAAACCAAAGTATGATAAGGTGAATAAAATAAAAATAAAAAATAAAATAAATAAAATAAAATAAAATAAAAAATAATTAAAATATTTTCGGGAAAGAACAAAATTACGTGTCTATAGAATTCAACAGATTATCACTAAGTGCTCACCGCAGAGTATTCACACGAAGGACAGAGGTTGTGGTAAAGGTTATGGGGATCAAGAAAAAACTTTTGCATCACTAATTTAATTCTAAAATGGGACAAATTTATCACCAAATTGGCTCTTTTCACTTGATTTATAATACTCCATGATAGAAGTTAAATGTTGCACAAAGAAAAACTCCATCCAATTTAACGTTAAGATAGTTGGTGAACTAAAGCTCTCGTTAAACGCAGGGTCCATGAAAAGATTCGAACATAAAAATTTATTATACACAATCTTATTTTACATTCAATGTTATTTTATTTGAATAAATGACTTACAAAATTAAGAACAAGTCTATCTTAAATACAAATAGTGTTGTTTAATTTTTTATGTACCCCGTTGTCACTAGAATAAATAAAGTGAATAAAAACAAGAATAGAATATGATTGAGAGGGCAATTGCCAAGATGCTCAAATGATCAATATAAACACATTGATTAGAGGGCAAGTTGCACAAAAATACTCCAAAGTTTCTACTAAAAATAAAACTTCAACTTCATTTCATATAATTTTATATCATGATTTTAAATTATGATTTCATCTCACATAACCAAACGGACCCTAATATACCCATTGTATTCCTACAAATGGGGTCTAAAAAAGATAACGTGTACGCTGATTTTACCTTTACTTGAGAGTAAAAAGTTATTTTCAATAGATCAACAACTCGAGACAATTATCACAATAGTGAAGAAACCAATAAAACAATACACATGGCATGACAAAACATATTAAAAAGGAAATAATAACCACAATAAAATAAGATAATACAGTAAACATATTACAAGGGATAACATATGTTAATAGAAATAAAAGGGACAAGAATAATACAATAAATGTATTACAAGGGATAATATATAGTAACAGAAATCAAAGGGAGAACAACCTACACGAATAATCCTACGACAACTAGTATAGAAGGATAAGAGATGTCACACTCGATTACTTGCTAATTTTCTATCTTAATTAGTGCTTTTCATAAATTTCTATCTAAAATCATATTCTCGATAAGCTGGAGTTGCACAATATTAGCTTTCTTTTTTAAACAAACTTTATTTTATTATTAATAAAAGGCCAGATGCTTTGTCTAGTGGTATATATTAGCGAAAACAAAAATTTCCTAAGGAATTGCAACAATAAAATGCATAATTAGTTGTTCTTGTTTTAATATATTAAAATTGAGCTATGTTTCATAGAGAGTTGGAGTACTTAGGTAATTATAATCCAAAAATTATTATCATTAATATGAAAAATACTAATAAAAGCTCAACTAGCTAAAATTATATAATCGATTATCGACAGTTAATTAATTAACTCTATTCAAGTCTTTGTTTAGATGTATAAAATTTACTTTAATTAGTTATTAATTTTGTCCCTAACTAAACACAATTTGTCTTGTAGTAACACTAGCACATGCACTAATCAAAAATATAATTTGTAGGTAAATGTTCTGTATTTAGGCTGCTAACTCTCTTTATAGAGAATTAATATTATTATTTTTGTAATTGTTATGATAGGACAGAAAATAAGCATAAAGACAAATAAGAATACATAAATTTACGTGAAAATCCTTGCGGAAAAAATCATGAGCAGAGGCAGAGAAATTCACTATAATGGAGAGAGAGTACAATGTTGGAGACGATAGTTTCAATTTCGTGTGTATATGAATTATCCGAAACAGCCCACTAAATCGCGCTTATATAATACATGCGTACAAATAGGTCCTAGATTCAAAAACATAAAGGTCCATACCGCGGGGGCTTCGGTCCGTTCCCTACGCTACCATCACAGACCCCATTGAAAATCACAATAATGGGTCGCACCGCGAAATTTTCAAGGCCAGATCAACAAAATTTGGGTCACAACTCTAGCAGTAATCAATTATTTTTGTAATATCCAAGTAGAAGATTTGCTAATCTACAAAGATGCGCACAATAATATGGAATTTCTTCTCCTAACAATCTTAAGTCGTGTAGCTAATGAATAATATTAAGAAAAAAAAATTACTTATTCCAACAATATGTACCAAAAAATTATGGAGTATATAAAAAATAAAAAGACCTAAGTAGTACTATGCTTTTAATTCTAAATACTTTGTACATCGATTAGCCAAAGGTTATCTAAGTATAGCACATGCACTACGTAAAATAATTAGGATTCCAACTAATTAAGGCCTAATTTAGATCCAAAATAAAATTAGAAACTACCACATGCATTAAATAATATATATTTAGAGTAATGTTTGTGTATTTAATCACGATCCAATATAACATGCAACCTATATTCCTCCATATATATAGCACTTTACTATTGCAAAGTTTTCAAAAAAAATTAAAACATTCATCAATGGCTTCTATTTCCCTATCTAATTTTTCTTTCTTTCTTTTACTAATAACCTTATCTTTTTATTCTTCTTGTGATGCCCTAACAAAATGTTGCATCACTTCACTTTTCCAGCTCGGCGATTCTATCGCCGATGCTGGAAATGTGATCCGTATACCCGGTGCCAGCCTCTTGGCTCGGGCCTACGGACCACCTTATGGTGAAACCTTTTTTAATAAACCTACGGGGCGCTTTTCTAACGGTCGTATCATTGCTGACTACATTGCCTCTTCTCTCAACCTCCCATTCCTTAATGCTTACTTGGACAAATCGGGCGTTTCGTTTAGTCAAGGTGTCAATTTCGCTGTGGCTGGTGCCACGGCGATGAATACCTCTTTTTTAGCTGAGAGGAACGTTGGAGTGGTCCCCTACAACGTTCCTCTCCCCACTCAGTTAGAGTGGTTAAAATCCCACTTACAATCCACTTGTGGGACCCATTGTAAACCAACTCTAAGGAACTCTCTCATAGTATTGGGGGAGTTCGGTGGGGTCGATTACTGGAATTCTTTCTCACAAAATAAAGCTGAAAATGAGATCCGTACATACGTTCCTTTTATTATTGACGGCATTCTGAATGCCGTCAGAGAGTTGATCCAGTTAGGGTCGACTCGCATTTTGGTTCCGGGGGTCTTCCCTTTCGGGTGTCTATCCGCGTACCTAACTAGATTTCCTAACACAAATCCAAATGCTTACGATCAATATGGTTGTTTGAGATCTTATAATCGTTTCGCTACGTACCATAATATTGAGCTAAAAAGAGCTTTAGAAAATATACAATGTGAGTTCCCACATATTAATATTGTCTATGGGGATTATTACGGTGCGTTCAGGACTATTTTTCGATTTGCACCTTGGTTGGGATTTAACCCTAGCACGTTGGTCTCCACGTGTTGTGGGGGTGGTGGACGATATAATTTCAATTTTAGCGCTGGATGTGGGTCACCAAGTGTCAGCGCATGTCCTAATCCAGCGCAATACGTCAACTGGGATGGGCTTCATCTGACAGATGAAGCCTATCGACGTATTTCTAACATTATTATAAACAATATGCTTCCAAAATTTGGGTGTTATGGCTTTGGAGATTCGAGTGTATTGTCTAGTTATTGATTTTTGAAGATTTTTATGCAATTTGTGTTGTTGTTATTGTATTTCATGATTTTCTTTGTAAGTTATTTTGGGTTTGTTGATTTTGAGATGTATCTTTTTGGAAATAAAAATGAATAAAAGAATAATTGTTGTTGTGTTGAGAAGTATGAGGTCTTAAATTCAAATTTCAGCAGCAACGGAAAACAGTAGGTGATTTTTTTCTATCTACTCTAACCTAGTAGCCTTGGTGAACTGGTTACGTACCTGAACCCATTGCTGCTGGGAGATAAATGATATCTCGTGAAATTGATCGAGATGCCGAAGCCCGAATTAATTTTCACACATGATCATAATTGAACTTTATCCACTATATATAAAAATAAAAAAATAAGTTCATCCTAGTTGCTCCTCTTCAGAAGAAGAACAGATCATAATATGGTGCGGAAAAACCAAAATCGATATGAATATGGAGATGTCTCTAGCACTGCACACATAAAAGTAATTTAGCTTCACTAAATCTATTTATATTTTAATATATATTAAATAAAAAGCAATTTTATTTACATATATAAAAACAAAAGAAAATTTTTTATTGCAAATAATAGTTAAATTCTTGTTGTTCAAAGGTAATAATTGATCCACTATAAACTGAAGGCCATAAAACTAAACTTTATAGTATTAAAGTAGCTGAAATTTACCTGCTATAACAGTCAAAATCATAAAATATGAGTTGGGTAAACCTCTATTATTTTCTTAATAACTCAAATTCCTCATAAAGCACTGAGCTAAATTGTCTATGACATGACAAATGTAGAGAAAGTGGAAGAACAACAGGTGTTTTTTTCTCATCTATCCAGGTTTGTTTTAACAAAATTACCCGATACGTGTTCTGATGGGAGGTACCAGGACCCCATGAAATTAGTCTTGGTGGCCAAACACTAATGGCATAACATGAAGTGATGAAGATGTTTGTTGATGTTCATCTAATTACCACAGCATATTAATGGTTGCAAAAAAATATGCACAAATGATGAATAGATGACCATCAACAAACAACTACATAACTACATAAATTTGAGAATCTATCTATGCGCAATGCGAAAGGGAGCCTTGGAGTAACTAGTCAAGTTACTGACATGTGATCAGAAGGTCACGGTAAGACTGCTTACAATAGACCCTTATGATCGGACTCTTTCCTGAACCATGCACATAGCAGGAGCTTTAGTGCACCGACCTTCCATAATATTGTAAGAAGAAACTAAGAAGATAGCAAATTGACAATGCTTTGTTGTAAGTTGCAAGGCTAATAATATATGCTAAGAATATCCATATTCTATGAGAAGTATATGCCTTAAGAATATACCTTGTTGTCTATAAATTTTGAGTTTCTCTCACTGGTGGTTGGGTATGAATTATGAGTACTTTTTTCCTATTATTCACATTTTCAATGTTGAAAGGGAGAGGGAGATATTTAATCAAGTCGTATCGAAAGGTCGTAGCCTAGCTGTCAATATAACGAAGCGAGTGAAAATCATGAGTAATCATAGTTTAAATCTTAATCGAAACCAAAAAAAAAAAGCATGATTTCTTCCAATGTGACTAACATCATTGGACAAAGTGATTTGTATACATGTAGTAGGAGGTAATACTCCTAAGGTGCCCGATAGAATATCGAGGAATGAGCAAGCTGATCCTAAACATCAATGGTTATAAAAGATTTAAACTTAGTAATTTCCAAACAAATAAAATTACCATATGCTTCTTGGTGGGACACCTTAGGGAGTAAATAGCTTTTCTTCCTTTCAATACCTTTCACCCAATTTAAATATCAAACAACCAATTATACCACAAAACTATACACAAGTATTTAACAGCTTCTAGCAGAAATGTGGGGTAAGATTGCGTACAATAAATACTTGTGGTTCGACCCTTTCCTGGACCCCGCATATAGCGAGAGCTTTAGTGCATTGTGTTATCCTTTTTTACAATATACAAGTATTTAAATAACAACTAGCACTTCATCTAACCAACAACTCCCCCTATGTGAGCTTCACAATATGGCCGGTCCCAAGTTCGAATAAACCAGGAAAGCTGCAGTGATAGGTTTACAGTAAGCATAAAGATAGAACCGCGATGATACATCTCACCTTATAATACAATCCGCGTAGCATTATAATTAAGCTAAACTGCACGAACAACCTCAATCATCATTGGAATCGTTGAGCATGGTATCACGAGAAGACAATGATGGAAGGAGCCAATTGAAGAAGCGTATGCTAGTTGCACCCCTCGATCTCTGAGATGAGTATTCCGCCAACACATTCCAAAGCTCCCCTACAGTCCACTTATGTGAAACAATCCATTGTGTCACCTAGACCAAGTTTTCAACAAAGAAATGTCACACAGATTTAAGCTACCAGAAGATGTTTATGCTCTATAAGTAATAAATAGGTAGAGTCCTGAAGCCAACATAACGTCCTCGTTGTCAGACATCTAGTAGTCTCTGACTTGGTCTTCGAATAGGTTTTCATGTAAACTAAAGTGATGTTAATGGTAAAGCTATACTAATCAACATGTCAAGATTTCTATCATTTCTACAAAGATAAGAACCAATTTCAAAGGTTAACCAACACCTACACAAGTCTTAACAATGCATTTACCATAACGGATGAATTTTCAACCTTCAGAATTGTCTACAACATAGGTAAAAGGCTAGTAGATAGCCAAGGGTTGGCTTGTTCCACTTATCAGTACCGTTATTATTACTCTCCTACTATCTCTATGTACGATTTTATTATTACTTATTGTTTCCTTTACTTTGATTATCATAGTATTTGATGTTGCTACTGCATTTCCACGTACACTTGATTGTAAAACACCATGAGAAATTAAAAAGTACCTAAGTAAATGCAGCGGCAAGCACCCTCTTTTTTATTCATTTCCCCTTTTAGTGATTAGACAAATATCAATCGGCAAACGTCCTTAGGGTTAAACATATCAGTTCAAAGTCAAATGAAACTTCCCTCCAGACACATTATAGAATAATTAACAGACAGGCAGTACCTGGTCCAGCATCTGCAATGCTTCCAGACCAAATGTGTAATACAAGATGAAAGGTCTCATTGCCTGTAGGAGATGCAACGAGACAAAACTTTGATCAGAAAAAAAAAAATAAAGACAGAAAAGACGATGTTCAAAGTGAAATGGACAAGTAAAAAGAAGTTGAAGGGGCAAATTAGTTGAAACATTTCACAAGTAGCGATAAAGCGCAGACTATTACAAGTATCAAGAATTCAATATTATTAAAATCAAGATAAAACTAGCATAATATATAAACAAACACTCAAAGTTGGCCTTAGCTGGCAAGTAAGCACTCCAACTTTGAGTATGCACATCTACACACCCCAACTCGTCTCCATTGTGTGAGTCGAATACTCCCACTTAATCAAAATGATCATCTAGACACTTGCAAAATCTATGTGATATGTCAGTTTTAGGTGTCCACGAGACACAATGGGAACGAACTAGAGTGTTTCATTGCCGGTTGAGACCATGTGTTAGGTGTCTAGATGTGCATTCTCAAAGTTGGAGTGCTTACTTTCCAGATGAGACCAAGTTTAAGTGTCTGTTTATGTATTATGCCTAAAAACTAGGATGCACCTTAAAAGGGAAGAGCAAATAGGTGAAAAGCAACTGCTCGGTGCCTCATATGAGACAATACTTCCCAGCGAAAATGCAAAAAAATGTACAAGAAGAAAGAACAACCTGAGACGCAGCAATCCATTGAAGCATCGCTTTAAGTTGAGGATCTCCACCAAAAGCACCACAACCCCAGTTTCCAGTCACAACCCCAATTCCATGATGATCATCTACTAAGGGTTGACCACTGTGTCCCTCGCGGTTTCTGATTAACGGGTTCCTTAGTGGTTCCTCAGTTGGTTGAGATGAAGTTGAAGTATGACCAAGCAACTATCGGAGATAAGATCATGAAAAACCAAAGAGTCAGGGAAGAAAGCTAATAGGGATACCTAATATTTAAAATGACAAAAGGAAATCCCACCAGAAGATTATCAATGGACCTTCCATCGGTGATGTTAACAGCTTTATCATCTTTGAAAAGCTGTTGATGCTGATGACACTTGCATTGATCCATGAAGCCACAAAATGCCTTGTTAATCTCCCTGCACAATATATTCAACTTATCATTAATAAAGCATACTACTACTAAAAACTAATCCTTTGTGGTCACAGAATTTTTGTTATAAATTCAAAAGGACCATGCGTTAATCGACCAATGATTAGAATTTCAAATGTCAAATATGTCTCCCCTCCGTGCGAAAGATGCTAACCTATCAATTCAGCACCAGATGAGAAGGGAAGAGAATATTACATTACCATGTAAAAGTGATTTTTTCTCATTTTATCATTGATGTGTGTTATTTGCACTTTTTGCTAAATATGGCCATTATTTATCTGGTAAGATCACACAACCATCTTAACATTCACATCTCCGTGACACTAATCTTACAGGAGTCCGTCATATCCACAAACTGAATGTCCGATGGATGTGCAGTCATATAAGATTAGGCAAGATTGTAGCTTTAGAGGTTGTATGGCTAAAGTATCAACTTTTACGTCGTTATTCACTTTGTAGCAGAGCAACCAAAGATTCTGGGTTCAACACCTGACGTGGCGTATTGAATATAAAAATTAAGTAAATGCAAGTGTCTCTCTCTAATAGCTTACTTCTAGATAAGGTGGTCACAGTTCAACATTGTGTCACGACAGAATGAAACATATTGAAGTAGATTGTCATTTCATTCTACATGAGGTTGAGTCAGGGTGCACTGCGACAAGTTCTGTCAATTAATCAGTCTGCAGATATTTTTACAAGGTCGCTCTCCTATTTGTTAACAGAACCTAATTGTACCTAAGGAATAATCCAATACTTAAGACGTTCAGTATCATCTGACTAAGGACTGAACAGACTTTATGAAAGAATTACATTCCATATAAGCATTTTGAAACAGTTCGGAAACTTGTGTACCTTAGAAGACCTTCACGTCTGTATTGGCTCTTTCCCGGGCGGCAGAGTGCATCTATTGCAACTATCCTAGTCTTACGCCTTCCCAAAACATCAATATCCTTTTTGTCGACATAGTCACCATTAAAACGGAATGAAGATGCATACCTTCACCAATTGAAAGACGTGAAATAAGAGGAATTACAGTTAAATGCCCAAAATGTCAGCAAAAGATTGCATGAAATTACAGCTTCAACGAATTAACAAGTGCTATTTGTTCTAAGTGAACTTGGTGATGTCTTGCAAGTACGCAATTGATTCGCTATCTAAACTCACCCGGTATAACTTGAAAACCTTTCTGTACCAACAATTTCTATTGCTTCGTTGTCGGCCATGCCCGGCAAGAAAAGCATGCCAGCAATTAACTCCGGATTGATCATAAACCGAATTTCTTCCTATAAAGGAAACTACCTATTAGATATCCTCTTTTAACAAAATACCAAGCTTAAGCACTTTTGATGAACAGCAGATTTGGAGCGAAAACCCCAATAATATTTGGCTTTGTTTGGCATTTGAAGAAAAAGACTGAACTGATCAAAAGATGAAACTGATAAATTTGTACAATCTATGGTTTGGTTTAAACATTTAACAAACCAACTTAGCTGGTTTAGCTACTTTGCAAGTGATTCCGAGCCAAAACAAACTGCAAACACCTTTTTAAAAAAACGCTAAGGTGCAAGTGCTAACAAAACATAAGTTTGCCTTGATCATTTTACCTATCACTAGAAAAGAAATTTTTTTGGTTGTAAGCAACAGACAAAATGATAACGGTGATGACATTTTGAACGTTGAAGATCAACGAAAAATATATCAGTTCTCTTCTTCATCAAAATAAACATATCGGAAGGCTTTTATGCAGTGCATTCACTTTAGGAATTAGACGAAAACCTCCAACTTCAAAGGCAAAAAGTGCAGTGCATTGTGGCAAATAAAGGACAAAAGCAACTCGTTGGATGTATTAAATGGCTCGTTAGATTCAAAAATATGAAAACGAAAAGAAAAGTGTCCAGAAAAGAACCTGCACACAGCCCCTAACGAGAGCACCACCTCCTAAATACATGTTAGCAAAATCAACTTCAATAGCTTCACGTGATTGATCTTCAATTAAGCCTGAAATGGAAATCTAAACAGAAACAGAAAGATATCATGCGTGCAGAAAAAAAAAAAAAGATACCAACTGTATGGAGAATACAGTTTCACTTCTTACCTCAAAATGGCAAAGGGAGATGTTAGACTGACTCCATACTTTCTCCTTTGGATAGGGAATACAAGATGGACTATATTCTAACGAAAGAACTTTTCGCTCGAAAGATACATAGCCCTCGGGCATAGATGAACATATCCTCCCAAAATAGTGAACAATGCACTTCAATTTATGTTCATATGCTTCTTCATAATGATCCTGTAGACAACTGAAAAACATGTATGTCAGCATATGAACTCCATTAATTCCAAAATAAGCGGTCTGCGGTTACAACATCAACTAGAAGTTAAACTATATGCTGCTTTCGACAGGATTTAAAATGGTCCTCACTTACACCAAGGAAAGAAGCTATTTCCTAATTAGTTCTACATGCATCTAGATAAACTTGTCCAGGTAAGTAAATGCAAAATCTCAAATTTAAGCAAAACTCGATTGACGTATTGAGATGAATGGAGAAATATTCCTATTCAAATGAGAGGAAGTAAAAGAATTATTGTCGGAAATTTTGACAGTTCTCGGTTCAAAATGATCACACTTAATAGTTTAGTAGTTCTTGGTTGAACATTCTTCGTTGTTTTACAAAATTTACTCTCGCAAAGATAATCACACTTGATAAAACTTCTCATTTAGTCAAAAATCCACTCAGAGCTAAGATCAGAATGCTTATTAGAAGACATCAGTCACAGTGGAAGAAAATTACGCACCACTACTTATTACTTAACTCTCTGTAACTCACCGTGGTCAACAGCCTAACGAAACTATATATCTAAAACTGTATCCTTAGATGGAGAAATGAAGCAAAGTATCAGATTACGACAACTCATATTGAGAAATTTGGAAACTGACAGTAAATTGTTTCCATCAAAGCTGTTATCTGCAATATATTACACATTAACATAAGTGGAAATTGTAGATAAAACAAGAAACAATCATAAAGATGATCAACGAGAAGAACAACAAAATGAAGGACTTCGCTATTATTAACTGAGCATACCACACCTACAACTTTTCATCACACTGTTTCCAAGAAAGAATACTTTTAATCAGTCAAGATACAACCGGACATTGAATATGAGATAAGAAAAGGAAAACAAGCGTAGATGCAATAGCAATAACAGATAGTTGATGAAACATACGCAAATAAGTGATCAAAGTTGACCATTGGAAGATGACTGGAACCTCTATTACGGGTAGGAAATAGACAAAACAACGCACATGCAAGTAGAGCACCGATTAATTCCTGGAAAAAGAGATCAAAAACCATGAAATTTAATGTTACAGATACTTGTTACAACATCAAATAATCAAATTCTGCTGCAGAAACAGTCGAAGAAGTAACAGAAGTATATATGAAACCAATTTATCGTGAAACTTGCAGTGGTGTATCCCATATCTCACGCTATTACATGAGCTCGTTTGTGTGTACTTGGTACAGGACGAAATCTAGATATGGGATTCCTCATCTAATTCCTGTAAAGAAGGATAACTCTTTTCCTGACTGGTTCTTGGCCACGACAACAGCTACCACGTTAAGCAAACGACAAGCATGTAGTTATAAGATCATGCACATAGTTGCTAACTATATATAAAACAGGAAAAGCTAATCAACGTCAAAAACAATTAGTTCTTCTCCTAATCTGAACCTTACATGTTTTTATACAGGATGATTAGAGCAGTAAAAACGAAGGAAAGTAAAGTAAAGGGGTGCTTTTGACAAACAAAAATTCCAAACTACTACTACCTGACTAAGGAAGACAATGCCAGGCTCTTGTGATTCCAACAAGCGAAGACCGGTTTTAACTCCTTTCAAAACTCCATCATCAGCATTCTCATAATGAGTTTCTAACAATGAAGGCAATCTCAAAAGCAAATTAGCCAATTGTGGCACCACTTCTTCAAACCATTTTGCAGCTTCATCCCTAGGAAGCAACTTCACAAACAATACTATTGAATCAGTTCCAACAATTTTTTCATATTACATCGGTAGTCTGCTTGACCAAGTTTTTTGGAAGCCAAAAATGTGTATTTTCTTTTACAAAAGTATTTATTTTAGAGAATTGAGTTGTTTGGCTAAGATTTTAGGAAAAATAATGCTCCCTCCATTTCAATTTATTCGGCTATATTCGGAGTGTGAGGATCGAACTAACTAATGTTCCATGTGAATTTGGACATAGAATCTAGAACTGTTTCTTAAAATAAATAAAATTTAAAGATTACACCTTTGTGGATTTGAAGGGAAGCCTTGGAGTAACTAGAAAAATTGTTGCCATGTGACCAGGAGGTCATGTGTTCAAGACGAAAACAAACTCGCAGAAATGCAAGGTAAGGTTGCGTTCAATAGAAGGATGGTAACTTTAAGTCTTCTCAGTTGAACATTAGTCAATCACAAGTTATTGCACTAATATTATCAAAAATGTGCTTAAAATTAATTATCAAATTACAAAATACTAATGTAGTTTTTGAAAAAGTAAAAAAGGTCGGCTCGGTGTACTAAAACTTTCTATGCATAGGATCCTGGACCACAATAGTATATTATAACACGTGACCTCCTGGTCACATGACAACAACTTTATCAGTTACAACAAGCTACTTGACAAAAGAAAAACATTGAAATTTGTTAAAATCCATATAGTCATGAGATTATGTAACTACGGGAAACAATACAATCTATTCAAACATTGCATTCATTAAAACAATACAGTACGATACAATACAACACAATACGATATATTATGAAACAACATGTAACAACCATCCAAACAGAGTGTTAGAGGGAAAAGAAGTTTACATGATTGAAGTTGGGTGAAACCATGAGAAGCAAAAGCATCAATGGAGAACTCAGGGAAAATCTATCCAAAAGTTTTATTCATTAAAATAATATAGTACAATACAATACAACACAATACAATACAATACAATACAATACATTACAAAACAACACGTAACAACCATCCAAACAAGAGTCTTAGGGGGAAAGAAGTTACATGATTGAAGAAGAGGGCGAAACTATGAGAACAATCTATCCAAACGTTGTATTCATTAAAACAATACAGTACGATACAATACAACACAATATGATACATCATGAAACAAGTAGCAACCATCCAAAGAGAGTGTTAGGGGGAAAAGAAGTTTACATGATTGAAGAAGAGGGCGAAACCATGAGAAACAGAAGTATCAATGGAGAACTCAGGGAGGGAAAGAGAGTTCTGGATATCGAAAATGGCGATGAAGAGTAGTTCACCAGAGTTAATTTTGCTATGATGAGGTCCTTTTGAGAGAGTATTAAGTGCTTCAACTACTAGAGGTGACCATAAAAGTGAAGATGATTGGAGTGAAAAGGGTAAGAATTGACTTCAAGTCTTCCCTGTTGAAAATTGATCAATCACAAATTATTGCACTAATATTATAAAATAATGTGTTTCAAATTAATTATCAAAACACAAAATACTAATGTATTTTTTGAAAATGTAAAAAGGCCAACTCAGTGTACTAAACTAAACTTGCTAGCTCAATGTACTAAAACTTTCTATGCCTGGATCATTCGTGACCTCCTGGTCACATGGCAAAAATAACTTTACCTGTTACGACAAGGCTCCTTGACAAAAGAAAAATATTGAAATTTGTTAAAATTTATATGTTCATGAGATTATGTAACAACGGGAAATGATACAATCTATCCAAATATTGTATTCACTAAAGGGAAGAAGGCCAGCTCGGTATACTAAAACTTCCTATGAAAAGGATCCTGGACCAGGATAGACTCATGACCTCCTAGTCATAAGACAAAAACAACTTTACCAGTTACATAAATCTCCTTAACAAAAGAAAAATATTGAAATTTGGTAAAATTTATATGTTCATGAGATCATGTAATAACAGGAAAGGATACAATCTATCCAAATGTTGTATTTCATTAAAGGTAAAAAGGCCAACTCGATATACTAAAACTTTCTATGAGAAGGATCCGGACTCATGACCTCCTGGTCACAAGACAAAAACAACTTTACTAGATACGACAAGGCTCATTGACAAAAGAAAAATATTGAAGTTTGTTAAAATTCACATGTTCATGAGATTATGATACGGTCTATCCAAATGTTGTATTCATTAAAGGTAATTGAGAAGGCCAGCTCGGTATACTAAAACTTTCTATATGAAGGATCCTAGATCACAACAGTATACTATAACACGTGACCTCCTGATCACATGACAACAACTTCACGAGTTACTACAAGGGAAACGAACAAGAAGTTTACTTACATGATCGAAGAAGAAGGCGAGACCGCGAGAAGCATAAGCATCAATGGAGAACTCAGGGAGATATAAAGAGTTTCTCATATCGAAAATGGCGATGAAGAGGAGTTCACCAGAGTTGATTTTGCTGTGATGAGGTCCTTTTGAGAGAGTACTAAGTGCTTCAACTACTGGTGGTGGCCATGAAAGTGAAGATGATGAGAGTGATAACGGTAAAAATGGAAGAATTGACTTCAAGTCTTCTTTGTTCTCCATTACAAGAAGAAGAAGAAGACAGGAAGAAGAACTGAATGCATAGAGAGGCTATTGATTTCATTTTTTGATTGATTCCTTGAGTCAAATAAGGGGTAGTGTTTTTTGTTTTTTTTTTTCTAAAACTTACTCCGTGTATACAGTAAGTCAATGTAAAAATAACATAAATTTCAATCTTATTAAATTATTTATAGTCTTTTTTATTTTCTTAATTACTTTACTATCTTTCCTAATTCATATATATAACAAGACCGACATATACATAAAAACTTTTATATATGACAAGGCCGATTCATATACATAACAAGTATAATAAGTCTGACATATACATAATAAAGCAGATTCATACACATAATAGGGTCAACATATATATAGAAAGCTATGTATATGTATTTTTAGAGAAAAATAGGATTTTTGTAATATGTTTGGAGAGATGGATTTTTTATAATAAGTGAAACTTAAATTGTGGGTTTGTATGATTTTTAGTAAATTTAAAGCTCGTGTTACTTAATAATGATTAATTAATATATATTTTACTTTATTTAATTACTTAACCATGATAAGAACATTAATTGGGTGTATACACCAAATGTATGTAAGTTTTTATCGTTTTTGTTATTCTTCTTCCCATATTAATGGGTCATTTTTTTGACATGTAAGCTAAAAAATTTATAAATAAGAGTATAATTTTGCTAATTTACCCCTTATAAAATTTATTGAAAATTTACAAATAAGTATGAACACTCTTAAAAATAAAAATTGAAAGGATAATATTAAGAAATTTTAATTAATATTTTCTTGATTGAGTAAGATAGACTACTAATATGAATAACTAATATAAGACAAAGGAAGTTGCTGGTTTGGACGTGAGTTATGCATCTATAAAAAATTTGTATAAGTAATGCTCGCTTTATCTCAGAATAATTGGCATGTTAGATTTTGCACAATTATTGAAAAAATTAATTAGGAGTGTGATATGAATAATATATCTTTTATTAATTCTTTAATCTTTATCTATTTAAGTGTCCCTTAATCTTAGAATAACTAATGATAAGGGTGGAGTTGAAAAAAAAAATATTAATTATCTTTTGATCTTTTAAACATGTCAACTATTTTAAGATTTTTTTTTTTAACAAATATGTCAAGTAATTTGAGATAGAGGGGATACCATGTTTGGTAGTTAGTTAAAGGTAAATTATTTACTATCTATAAAATTAATATGGTATTTAATTTGCAATTAGAAATCGACGTAATCAATACATCTATAAAATAGTTATTTCAATTTACTCATTTATGAAATTAAGAAAACTTTATTATAATTTTTTTCCTTTTACCTTTAGTATTAAATACTCCCTCCGTCTCATTTTACCCGTTCTAAATTTTTTAATTTGGTGTCCCATTTTACTTGTTCTTTTTTTACTTATCAAGACAAGACAATTTTTTTTCTTCATATTATACCCTTTGCATTAATTACTTTTTCTTTAAATTAAAATGTAAACATCATTTAATAGGGATACTATAGTAAACTAGCTATACTATTTATTATTTTTCTTAATAGCTGTATCATCCCAATTTGGGACAAGTAAAATGGGATAGAGGAAGTAACTATGTAAAGTAAAACAATCAAATTTAAAGTTTCAAAGCATCATTAATAAGATAAATTTAGTAAAATACACTTTTAATTTTTTATATTCAAGAGTTATGCCAATTGTCAAAGTTAATAAGCGCAAAGTAAAATGAAAGGAATGTATGTATATCTTATAATATAAATTTCTATTAGAAATTTAACTTTTTTATTAGTTTTTCACCTTGTTGAAAATATGTAAGTTAGATGACTAAATTGTTCATAAAACTTCAAAAGTTCCTTTAATGGGTATTATAATTGAGTGATCATATTTTAAAAAAAAATCAAAAGTTACTCTCATGAGATATTAGTGATCATTCGAGGAATTGATTTTTGAAAGCACAATTTCTTGCTCAAGAAAAATAGGATAGCAATAACAACAACAATATTCTGTATATTTTCCTATAATGGTGTCTGAAGAAGGTAAGTGTAAGCAATCTGTATCATAACCTCAGAAGTGAGATAGAGAGGCTGATTCCGATTGTTCAAGAAAAAATAATTAAAATTTAATTTAAAAAAAACAAAACAACTTAATTGTTGGGACAAGTCACAAGTGTATTGGGACATGTTAGTTGGTAGCAATTGCTTCTCATGCTTGTTTCAATTAAAAAAGACTAAATTTGTTAGGCCCATTAGCATGGACAATGCCATCTTTAAAGAATCATATACCTACTGCCCATGTAAGAACAATTTTAACTAATCTATTCAGCCAACCCAACCCAAAGTTGTTTTGAATTTAGGCACCACTTCTGTGTTAATTTATATGATTTTTTTTTTTTAAGTCAGTTTTAAAAAAATATTCCCTTAGTGAAATAATTTATACTCCCTCCGTTTTAAATTTTTAATTTGATTTCTCATTTTACTTGTCCTTTTTCATTAATCAAGAAGAGACATTTTTTTTTCTTCATGTTTTACCCTTTGCATTAATTATTTTTCTTTTCAAATTAAAATATAAACATTATTTAATAGGGGTACTATGATAAACTAGTCATGTTATTAATTATTTTTTTTAATCAATGTGTCATCTCAATTTGAGATGTATAATTTAGGACGGAGTGAGTAGTACTTTATAGCCATAAAGACATCCACCATTTATTTTAGACCATAAACTTCAATGGTCTTTCTTTCGTGAAATAATTTATAGCCATATAAATATTTATAATTTATTTTAAATCACAAATTTTAATGATCTCTCTTTCTTAAATTCTATGTTAAATCAAATCAACTCATCTATGAAGCTGAAAAAGATTAAATCAATAATAAATAAATACTATTATTAAACAAAAAGAATACAAAATTTCAAATGCAAAGCAGGCATATCAACATAAGCTGAATGTTTCATGCCACCACTATAGTATAGTCCATACATATATATATAATAGTCATTCCGATTAGTCTTTTCTCAATAGAAAAAAACTAAAAATTCACATTTATATTCCCCCAAAGAAAATAAAAATGTCAGCTTCAGCTTTAGGACAATGCAATGTTGTTCCTCGTACAACAACAAGTAGCGTACATCCTCTGCAGTCTCATCGTCACTTGTCCACTTTGTCTTTCAATAGACAAACTGCAAACTCTTCACCTGCACTGTCCTGCACTCGATCTACAGGTAATTTTGTCTCGCTTTATGTGACATCTTTCGAATTTCGAGTAAATAAGTAGATTTTTCATTCTCTTTAAAAAGTATGTTTAGAATTTTGAGATTTAAATAAGTCTGTTTTGGAAAATGTTGCTTTGTTTCCATCTACGTGGCAACTTTTGAATTTCGAGATTCAAATAAGTCTGAATTTATGCGGGATTTTTCGAATTTTGAAATTCAAATAAAGTTTGAATTTACATGGTATCTTGCCGATTTCGAGATTCAAGTAAGTCTGTTGTGGAAAAGCTCGCTTTGTTTGTTTCCATCTACGTGGCAACTTTTGAATTTTGAGATTCAAATAAGTCTGAATTTATGCGGGATTTTTTGAATTTTGAAATTCAAATAAAGTCTGAATTTACATGGTATCTTGCCGATTTCGAGATTCAAGTAAGTCTGTTTTGGAAAAGCTCGCTTTGTTTCCATCAATGTGGCAGTTTTTGAATTTCGAGATTCAAATAAGTCTAAATTTATGCAGTATGTTTCGAATTTCAAAATTTGAATAAGTATGAATTTATATGGTGTCTTATGGATTTTGAGATTCATATAAGTATGTTTTGAAAAAGGTTTCTTTGTTCCCATTTATGTGGCTGCTTTTGAATTTTGAGAGTTTCGAGATTCAAATAAGTCTGAATTTATGCAGTATCTTTCGGATTTTGAAATTTAAACAAGTCTGAATTTATATGGTATCTTGCGGATTTTGAAATTCAAATAAGTATGTTTTGAAGATAAAAAAAAACTCTCTTTTATCCCAATTTATGTGGCTTCTTCGAATTTTGAGATTCAAATGAGTCTTTTCGTAAAAAAGAGTTTTTTCGTCTTAATTTATGTGGCACCTTTTTGAAGTTTATGAGTCAAACAGAGTCTTTCCTTGGAGCCTTGTGTGACCAGGGGGTCACGGGTTTAAGCCTCGAAAACAACCTCTTACAGAAGTGCAAGGTAAGGTTGCGTACAATACACCCTTGTGGTGGGCCCTTTTCCAGACCCCGCACATAGCGGGAGCTCTAGTGCACCGGGCTGCCCTTTTTCTTTTCTTTAAACAAAGTCTTTCCTTGACCAAACAGTTTTTATGTTTTAAATCTCTTGAATTATCAGTGATGTATGGTGTAATCTTCAAATATCTAACTTTTATTTCAAAAAGTTTAGAAGTATGCTTGAATTCGCATTCAAAGTTAAACTGTTTGACTCTGGAAATACGATCCACACCACATAGGTAATACTAATTTTGATTTGATTTGATGTGATGTTTTTTGGTTTTAATTTGGGTTTTTTTTTTTGAATTTGATTAGGTTTTGGTTCTGCCATTGAGAGACATTGTGTGGATCAAAACAGGTCGGGTTTGTTTGCAACAGCTGCTGTTCGTGAGTTGAATGGTTCAGTTGTCTCTGCTAAGGGACATCGATTTGCCATTGTGAGTTTTCATTGACTACATATATTGTAGTACTACATAACATTGACTTAGTTCGACTGTCTAAATGAAAACTTTGTATGTGTTTTCATTTGTCGATTAGGTAGTTAAGTTAACCACATTAAATATGTTATCTCTTTAATTGCATGCATCAATCTAAAAAAAAAAAGGGCAGCCCGGTGCACTAAAGCTACCGCTATGCGCGGTGTCCGGGGAAGGGCCCCACCACAAGAGTGTATCGTACGCAGCCTTACCTTGCATTTTTGCCGGAGGCTGTTTCTAAAGCTTGGGTCTTACGGCTTATGGATGTGAATGCAATCAATAGACGAATGAGAATACACACAAAAAGATATTCCAAAATTTGAACGGAAAGTTTATAATTGGAACAAAGCTTAGTTTGAGTGTCTAAATGAAATATCCCCACAAATTTAAGGGGTTGGTTATGTTTTAGGCCTCATTTTATATGTTAATAAGAAATGAAAGTAATATAAAGGCAAAATACTAGGTAATTTGTTCAAGGCTTGATGGTCAGAGTTATCTGGTACCTATGATGGTGCGAGGTTGCAAGCCTGAAATTAGTGGAGGTGCGGACAAGCACCCCCACACCACAGTTATAAAATAATGAAGGATTCTACTTGCTCTTTTCATTATGCATGGTGGTGAAAAAGAGAATTTCTAGACATATTATTTAAGAAATGAGAAAAGATTTTTGTTCATGAGCCGAGGGTCTATTGAAACAGTCTTTCTACCTCTGAGGTAGTTGTAAGGTCCATGTACACTCTACCCTACCCAGACTTCCCTTTGTGGGACTACACTGGGTTTGTTGTTGTACAAAAGATTTTTGAGATGGATTTGAATTATATGCACTGCTAGTGTAAAAGTGATGGACATATATAGATAGTTTAACAAATAAAAATAGTCCTATTTCATCAGCGATGTTCCTTATAGTGTGCTATTGAAAGTGACTGACCATCTGTTGGTTTTAAAGGTGGTTGCACGTTTCAATGATTTGATCACGAAGAAGCTTTTGGAGGGAGCTCTGGACACTTTCAAGAAATACTCAGTTAGAGAAGAAGACATTGATGTATGTTTTCGATATCTAATACTCCCTTCTCCTGAACCTGCTTTTCTCTTAAATTCTTTTGTCAGCTGCTAAAAGAAAAAGTTATTTGAGCCTATATATCACGAATAACGTTAGTTATTCCAAATATGAAATGTGTTAGCTCCTAGTTATAAGTTTATAAACATAGATTTGAATAGTAATATGGTGCAGATTTGGCTGATTTCTTATGCACTTCAATTGTGCTTTGTTAACATAGGGCTTAAACTATTCAACTAGCAGACTAGGTGTCCAAGACTAGGCGTCCAACTTAATGTATTATGTCTATTTACTAAAGTTGTTGCTGTTTTGCAAAAATGCGGTATTCACTCTCCAAATGATTTCATGCTTGTGTGGGGTCGATTAAGACTAACTATACTCCCATTCTCCTCTTTCTCTTAATAGACTTTCTTATCGAACTGCTGCCTCTTTCGCTCAACAGAAGCATTCCATAATATATTTTTCTTCAAGTTCTGATTTGATGAGTAGCTAATGGATATGACAGCCAGGCTGGCTTTTTATGTTTCGATGAGGCACTTCTATAGTCTGTAGATATAAATCCATCAATTAGAAAGAAAACTTAGGTTTTCCTTATTGGACCTCTTTTTTGCTAAATGATTAAGATATGTGCCTACGAGGTGGATGCAGATCCCCTTGGCATGATAAATCTAAATGAGAGATTGATTGCTACATAAAACTCCTCTATGACACGCTATACTAGAGCATAAAGATCTACTATGGAATAATGACACTTCCATGTTGTGGATAATGTTGTATCAGAAGATCGAAAACAGAATAAGGCGAGGTGGGAAGTTGTCTCTTCCATTTCATGACATCATCTTGTTTTGTTCTCATAATGCAGGTTATATGGGTTCCTGGCTGTTTTGAAATCGGTGTGGCTGCACAGCATCTTGGAAAGTCACAGAAATATCAAGCAATACTCTGCATTGGGGCTGTGGTAAGCTCGCTATAGAACATAAGGTTACCTCATGTTCTTTTTCCTCCTATGTTATTTGCTTACTCGGATTCTGTTTCATTTGATGATCTTTCGTATTGTCTATTGAAATATGTATGATTACAGTTACATGTTCTCGTTATCCTTTCGGTTTATTCAGTTTTGGCTGTGTCTTATATGTTCATCAATTTTTCTTTAGTTTGCATCATTGTATAAGTGGAGCTGATTACAAAAGTAGAAGCAGCTTAGAGAATGATGAGAACAACATTAGCTGTGTCCTTTATTCATGATGAGAAGACTGGCACTTATCTCCCACCCCCTTCCGTCGAAAATGGAAATATTAAAGTGAACAAATAAAACTTAAGCAAGCAGACAGATCGCCAAGGTTATTTTGATTTTTGACAGATGTGCACAATTGTTAAATGAATAAAGCTATTGAGCTTCCTTACTGCAGATATATACTTGAATTCAATAAATGGGATCTTTTTACTAGTTTTTGTAGATGTGAAGGAGGGAATAATCGGTGGATTTAGGTCAGTGTCTTCTAATTTTCTTCGTTGAATTTGTAATCTTTCTGGTCAAAAACTTAGATGTTTTAGTTGGAGATAGTGGGGAAGCGTGTGTGAATTTCAGTGCCTTATGCTGAAGTAACTTTATCGGCTCATCCGAACATTCTGATAAACATCCTGCATAGAAAAGATAATACAAAGCTAAGACTCTGGACATTTCTGACGCGAAGAAAGGTAAAGTCCATCAGCCGGACGAGATTGAACCGCCTTCTGTGTCGGTACTTATTTCTGTAAATCAAATGGGCAGTTTTTCTGCTTTTTCAATTTGTCCAAATCATCATCTAGTATTTACCTTTCTCTTGTTTGTGATGTGAATCATCGTCTTTAATTTGCGTGTTTTATGGCTAGTAGATCAGAGGTGATACGTCTCACTATGATGCTGTTGTTAATGCTACCACATCTGGCGTACTTTCAGCAGGTCTAAATTCAGGTGAGATAACATACTCCATTGTAATCCAATGAGCAATAACCATTATGCTAATGTTTAATCTTTTTGCAACTCTTCAGCAGTATTATTGATAGATAAGATTTTGGAACATTGTTTGAACTTCCAACGTAATATCTGGAATTAAATATCGTTGGTTGAAATATAGGAGTGTTACTGGAGTATTATCCAACAAAGTGAAAATGCAAACTCTATAGTATAGTTGTGTGACCAACAATGTTATATAGGATTGTTAGGCTTCTAAGGTCCAGCATATTCACAAGATAGATGTGTTAATCTGAATGTTCGGACATGCAAGATAAAAAGAAGGGCTGCCTTTGAAGACTAAATATGTCTTAAACAGGCGTTTTAGATGGTTAGGCCGTGTTTGGCTCTCAAAGAGAGGAGTGAGTGGTTGAGACATAGTAGAACAACTTGAAGATCATATGTTTGAATCCACAGTTTTATGTGAGTTCATATGCTCTAGTATAGGTGTCATGCTACTCGACGGTTGTGCTTTTGAGCAGTATAATAGGCTGCCCAACTAATTTAGATTCAAGGTGGTTTGATTACCTGTCATTGAGAAAGGGGGGGCGGGGGTAAGGAAAATGGTTATTCTATTTTGACATAGACCCCCATATGTACCGGTTTGTAGATGTGACATTAAAATGATTAAAGGTAATAAACCGTAGGTGAAGTAGAGATAAATTGGTTCCTGGTTAAGAGCTATATATGCTGGAGTAGAATCTACATCTTCCGTCAATTTTCCCAATACCTCTAGTTCTTTAGAATTGATATACCTTCAACTATTGCCAGTATATACTATTTTCAGTTCATTTTTTCAATTGACTGATCAAACTAAAATCTTCCTTATGTAATGAGTTGCAGGTACTCCTTGCATATTTGGTGTTTTGACATGTGATACCTTAGAGCAGGTAAGCAATCAGCCGTTGTCGTTGTCAGTGCATATTTATACCGGTGTATTGGTCACATCACACTTCAAATTTCGTTGTTTTGTTTTGTAAATACGGGATTCATCTTTCTATATGCTATGCCATTTTTTCGTGCAACTATAGTAACGAAAGAAAAAGAAAGCCAAAGGGAACCAACCTGTTTCTGTAGTCCAAGGGCGACCTAAGAATATGGTAGCAGACTACCATTTCCAAAAAGTGAAACGGAATGGCGTCTGACTACTCAGTTCTGGAAGTGAGATTGTTTTTCTTTAACAGACCAACGACAGTTCCTAACAACATGGGGAACGTCTAGAAAATAAACTGGAAAAACTATTCAATAAGGTGCTCTACCTTCTGTGTCCGTTGTATAAAATGCGGTCGGAGTAAGGAATTAACCAATACTATAATCCGTATCAGCTGAGAGGTTATATCTTGTCGACTAGTACAGCAAGAGATACAAGGAGTTCAAAGTTGGAGAGCTCTTTGTTGTTCCATGTACTTTGTCATAGATAAATGCAACTATCCAATATTGGATGTGCTGATTTAATAGCTTCGCATAGTTTTTGGTCCCACATACATCTTTATACATTTACCTTCACTAATGCAGGCTTTCGATCGAGCTGGTGGGAAGGCTGGGAATAAAGGTGGCGAAACAGCATTGACAGCTGTAAGTTGCCTGTGATTGTATGACAACTAGATTTTATCCTCAAAACAAGTTCAATGATGTCTGATTCTGCTTGAATTTCCCTGTCTTAATAAGTGACTAAAGGCTATAACCTAAGTTGCATGGAGTCTTCACTTACAACACGAACCGTGTCGGATTCTACGGAAATACACTACTTTTGGAGAATCCGACACGAACCGTTGACATTTTTGAAGAGTCCCAGCAACATAGGCTATAACTAATACTTATAGTCATTAATTATTGAAACTTAAACGACATTTTTTTCCTCAGTTTCAAAAAGAAAAGGTCAGCCTTTGAATGTAAGACATGTTAAAATATTGGTTCTCTGGGTAATTTGATGTTTAAGGTGACTGTTGGAGGGAGGAAATTGATTCACCAAATGGTTAAAATAATATCAAAAAATAATATATTACCCCTAAGTGACCGGTTAAACGCCAGAACTCTTTCTTAAGTGAAAATTAGGAGAGTAAACAGCCTCTTACAAAAATGCAGGGTAAGGCTGCATACAATAGACGCTTGTGGTCTGGCCCTCCCTTCCCGTGACCCTGCGCATAGCGGGAGCTTTATTGGACCAGGCTGCCCTTTTTAGTTTTCTGTTTGCAACAAGTGACTGATCATGAATGCATATATTGTGCTTAATGTTTCAGATTGAGATGGCATCTTTGTTTGAGCACCACCTAAAGTCAAGCCTTTAGAGTAGAAGGAAGAAGGCCCTTCTTACCAGCTCACTGTTTCATCACAACACCGTTCTGGTTCTCACCTTTAAACAGAATCTCTCTCGCGTTACCATCCCAACTAGCTACAACTAATAAGGTCAGATATCCGATTTGAAGCTGAGCTACATACGAACAAATAAGTTCCCTCCTCGTCTACTCGTTGATGCTGGCTGTAATCCCTCTAGAAGTTTTGTGGAGAAAACATTCTTGTAAAAGATGTACTTGTTTCAGAAAATGTTCTTGAACAAGATTGCACTTTCTTTCAAGTTTTGTATTTTTGGACAAATTTCTCCATTTCTTATGCTGAGTTCAAATTGGTTCTATGTGAATTGGAACTTCAAAATTGATTGGTTATCTCGCACCCGAAAATAGGAAAAAGTACTCTCTCAGTCCCATATTAGTTGTCAATATTTATTAAAAATATTCATCTCAAAATCAAGATAGAATAATTCTGAGATAAGCATTCAGTAGCCCCGAACTTCAGCCAAAGTTGCTACAACACACTCCTCCTTCTCAGGGGTTCTATTAACCTCCTGAACTAAATTTTAGCGTGTCAAAGGTATCACGCCAGCTAAAAAGGTTGACAAAGGTGCTACGTCATAGTTCTGGAGGTAATAGGAATCCTGGGAAGTTGAAGTGTATCGTAGCAAATTTGGTCATAGTTCAGGAGGCTACTAGATGCTTTACTCAATAATTATTTTTTTTATTTTGTTCTGAATTGTTTTCGAAAGTAAAATATTGGCTTACATGTAAATTAGTTAAAAAAAATAAAATTATTTATGCTTTCTTAAAAGCTGTGTAAAAGAGAAATGTGACAATTAATATAGGATTAAAAGCTGTGTAAAAGAGAAATGTGACAATTAATATAGGACGATAAACCACAATGGGATAGTAAACATGTTGATTTTTATCTCACCTATACGATCCCTAACTTTTTCTCTCATTTCAATATGAGATTCGCCTAACAGCCTGTTTGGATGGTAGTTTCTCATGGTATGGTATGGTATAATTACCATGAGAATCATGTTTGTTTTGATTGTAAACTAAAGAGTCAATTGTCCGAGATTTGCAAAAAGACACCTAAACTTTAACTTCGACCTATTACTTCACGATTCTTCTTTATTTAGTTACAAACACACCATTTTGACCCTCTGTGTGTATACACGCGCCACAGGCGCGTGATGGCGCGTGAAAGGGCTTGAATTTAACCTTTTTTGACCAATTAAAAAGAAAAATATTTATTTATTTTTTAAAATTATCCCTACCCCCTCTCCGCCCCCCCCCCCTCCCAACCCCCCCCCCTCTTTCTTCTTCAACTCAATTCACCATTAAAGCTTCCATTGAAGCTTTTTTTTTTTTTTTTCGAAACCATTCATTAAAACTCCATTTTACAACTAAATTATATCATTTAACTATCCACCATTTCTTCTTCAACACCATTAAAGCTCTTCAACACAATGTCACCATTAAAGCTCCTCCATTGAAGTTTTTTTAAAAAAAAATCATATCATTAAAGCTCAATTTTTCAGTTAAATCATATCATTTAACTATCTTTAAAACCCAATTCAATCATAAAACTCTCAATTCAATCATAAAATTATTTTTTGAATTGATTTGAAAAAAAAATGGACGGGGAGAGAGAATGGTAACGGAGAGGAATGGGGTGTTTGGGGGAGATGCAGATGGGGTGGGGGTGTTGGACGGGGGTGGGGAGTGGAGGAGAGCTGCTGGGAGGGGGAGTTGCTGGATCGGGTGGGGGTGGGATGGGGTGTTAAATTAAATAAAAAGTAAAATTTTATTAAAAAAATAAAAAAAAAAAAATATATATATATATATAAATTAAACGTATTTGACACGTGGCAGCACCTGATTGACGCGTTCTCCTTGTTGTGACTGAGATTCAGCAAAAAATGGTGTGTTTGCAACGGATTAAGTAAGAATCGTAGGGTAATGGATCGAATTCAAAGTTTAGGTGTCTTTTTGAAAATCTCGGCCAACATCAGTGGGGTAATTATGTATTTACTCTAAACTAAAAAGCATGGTATGGTATGGTAATATTTCATGGTTTGGGAACCATGGAATAGCCCATTTTTTTGAAACACCGATTTGGTGATTTTACATGATTTTCTTATTTATTTTTTCAACTACGTCCTCATATAATATTTTTTATTTTTATTTTACCCTTTACCCCATATTACTTACCAGTTAGAATTTTTACGCACAAAACAAGTCAAATAAAAAAAATATTATTGAACAATAGTGAACGATACAGTCTATCCAAACATAGTATTGTACTATACCATACCATACATTATGAAACCATGACAAACCACCCTACCGAGGGAGAGTCCTACTCAAATACCATATGTAACGGCCACCAACTGTTAAAAGTATTTCCCGCCCATACAGATTTGTCCCTTGGGTTTCAACTAAAAAGTGCCTCAACCGTTAATTCTAAACTCATTTTTTATTAAAATTTCTAACCATCTTCTCCCATTTCGATGTGGAAAGGAACAAAGTGCAAATTGGAATATATATATATAGAGAGAGGAAATGAATAGTTCAACATTGAAAATTTGTGTATAGGATACACTATATATGACACAAGATACTCATACTTCAAAAATATCAATCCATTGCAATTGAAAATTTAAGGTGCAAACTACAAAATTGCCTGATCTTAATCATTATGTTTACTAATGTTAGTAAATAATTGACTGCATATTTTTTGGAGAAAGAAATATTCAAATCTCAGGTTATAAAAGCCTACATAGCTATTTCAATTGCAACTACTGTCTCTATCTAACGGTTAAAATACATATATGAATACAGGAGCAATGCCTTCCTTTTTTTTCCTCTTGATGACATATATATATATATGCTAGTGAACAAGACTGGTATTTGGTGCAAAATATTCAGGAGAATTTTTCATCTACCTGTGAAAATATTATGCAGGCAACTGCGATGAAGGTGCGACACGCCGGGCAAGTGGCAACCTCCCTCTAGACATAGTATATCATGCCAACTTCAATAAGACTAATGTGAGGAATGTTAAGTGAAACAGCAGAACCTCTGCAGTTCTTGCGCAGAAATGAATATCCAACGTCGACGACAAGTTTCTTCCAGCAAGAGGACGATTTTTGCGCCTTGACATATGAGTGTCCCATGATATATGCAACCCCTGCCTCCTTTGCCTGAGCCAAATCTAGCAGCTCATCCCTAACTTCAGGATCCATGCCAGGGTTCTCTGGCAAGTTAAACCTGACTCTTCGTTTCTTGTTTTCAGGGTTTGCATCGTCGTAAGAAGATCCTACACTCTGTAGTGTCAGTGACTTGCTGCTTTCAATGGTGCTACACGTCTCAAAATCATCGTCTGAGATGATAAATGATGAGTTTGGGTGTAGTTTTGTGCTTATAACTGCCATCCTCCCATCAAGTGATGGACTCTCGGAGGTCGGTAATTGTGGTTCCACGGAATCCATTTGGATGAACTCTGCTAGACATTTGATGAGAAGCTCCTCAAAGTTGCCAATATCTTGATGTGTGTCCTTGTAACCATATCGAACAATGCAACGATACATGCGATATGGTCTTGGGCCAACGCGACCAATGAGGAAGCGTTCATTGGATGAGACATAAGGTACAGGAACAGATTTGACACATACAAACACCAGCACGTTATGAAATGCAGGGAGATTTGTCACAAAGTGAGAGAAGATAGGTGGAACTCCTGTTACCAATTCGGAGTATATTAGCCCTATCCCAGGGACGCGGACAATACCAAGGCTAGGACCCAAGCCAAGGATCCATTTCAACGGAACTTTGTTGTGCAGGTCATACTTGTACTTCTTACGAGTTCCATAGTGCCAAACAAGCATGACGATTAAGAGGATAAAAGAGAACAAAAGGGACACCCATCCTCCCTGTGGAGCCTTAATGGCTGCGGAAGATAGATAGAGACCTTCGATGAACCAGAAGAACAGGAGAAAGGACGCGGCAACTATTAAACTTCTTTGCCACACAAATACTATAACAAGTGTCATGAGGAATGTTGTGATAAACATAACTGTCATGCAAGATAGCCCTGAAAAAAAAAAGTTTATAAGAAAATTTAAATTGAGACTTGTACGAAAGACTTGAATTTGGAAAAGATATCCAACTACAGAAGGCTTTAGCACACAAGAAGTCTTACCATATGCATTTCCAATCAAAGTTGTATCTTGGAACCCGACAGCCACAAGCAGCATGAGAATCATCAGGATCCAATTTATTTCCGGTACATAGATCTGCCCTTTATGCTTTGAGGTGTGGACAATCTTGACCCGCGGGAAGCAACCTAGTGAATTACATTGCTTGACGATTGAGAATGTGGCTGTGATGATAGATTGGCTGCCAACAATGGCTGCGAGGGTTGCAATAACAAAAACGGGCCAGTATACTCGCCCTGCATGGATAGAGTAGACCAGCAGTTAGGATTGAATTTAATTTCACCATTAGTCATGAGAACATTAAGCTGTTTCAAAGCTAAAAGAACTAACTAGGTATTGAGCTATAGAAGCTATTTGTTGCGCACTCGATATTTTTGGACAGAAAAGCAGCTTGACCCATGTACTGTATCACCAAGCACGGATACACCAGAAATGCAAATGTTAGCTGCATAGGACAAAACAAATTCAGATATACATGGTGTAAGTTCCAGTATCGCAACCAGTTAACTAGTATGTTGAACAATATGATGCAGAAAAAATGACAACCATCGACAATATAGTCTGCCAGCCACGAGGACATTCAGCTTATCGACAATTCCATGAAATATGAACCTTTTGGATGCATCTGAGTATGCTTTTCCTATGACTTCGCTAAATCATAGTTTGACTTACCTTCATAGAGCAGGCGGAAAAATGACCAAGATCTGCATACATAGCTTCAGTACCTGATGATAAAAAATAATCGGACATCAGATCCAAATTTCTAGTAAATCTTTATCGCACCCTCATTCACCAACAAGTTTCTGCACAAACTACTACTTTGGATTCTCAAAGACTATTATGTCTTCTTGTATAAGTAATGACGAAACAATACATTTCATATACCTGCGACAGAGAGGAGGACACCTCCAAGAGAAATCCAACCATCTTTTCCTGTTTCCTTAAAAAACTTGACGATATAAGAGGGCGAAAGAGCATACACAATTTTGGGATTCCAAATGATTGTGTTGTACAATCCAATGAGCATAATCGATATCAACCAGATGACCACTATTGGTGCAAACAAAAATCCAACCCTGTGAGTTCCAGCATACTGTAAAGCGAACAGGCCAACCAATATTACGCAAGAAAGAGTCATCACCCAATCTACAATTCGAGAGATTTTGATAGTCAATGCCTTAAGACTGTTATCACATTCTGACTAATTAAAGTTATCAAAACTCAACACAAATAGGTAAACTACAACAAAGTTACCATGAGTTAGGTTTTCTGCATCCGTCTTTATCCCTGATATTGCTGAGATAACTGCCACAGTGAAAAAGTATCCTAATTAGAATATGTGCTCAAATCGACTCGACTTAAAGGACATCAAGCATATAATCGGCCACACAAACACTCGGTCCATACTCCGACTTTATTATCTACAATTGTCCCATTGAGTAAGAAACCAACTCATTGAAACATAGTTACACAAGCTAATATTACATAAAATAATACAGTAGTAGTTACTATAATAGTTTCTACCTGACATCGCAGGTGTCAGAACACCATCACCTATGACCATACAAGCACCCAATAATACAATAACAAGTAGTATTGTACGCGACTTTTTATGCTTCTCGAGAAATTTCTTCAACTCTATACACGATGTTGACTTCCCAGAGTAACCATATCTGTAAGAAGATAGATCCTCGTCAGCTGCTTGTTGGTTGGGAAGTAGACTAAACTTTGCATGTCTACAGAGCAGAGAGTAAAGAGCAAATGAACCACCTGGATGTATGCAAGTGTATTTGTCATAGACAATCAGGTATATGAGTTCTTCCGTAAACGTTGACTAAGAGTCTATCGTTGACATACCTTCGCCATTATCATCTGCACTCAATACGATACATACATATTTGAGCAAAGGAATGAGTGTTATTGTCCAGAAGATCAATGAAAATACACCAAATATTACTTGCGGAGTCTGATGATCTTGCAACTTCCCATCAAATATACTCTTATAGACATAAAGTGGTGATGTGCTCAAATCTCCATATACCACCCCTAGACTTTGGTATGCCAATACTAGATTCCTTGAAATATTCACCCAAGGGAACTGCAAGGCGAAATATAAGATGCGAGTCAGTTACACATATTTGAGCTAGTTAATGCTTCTCTATTCTGCGCTTTCCTATTTGTCAATCTTTGTTTTAACAGACTATCTTGAAGCCTAACTCAATTCAATCCTTGATCGACAAAAAATCAACACATAACTCACTATTGAAGTCAAACAACAGAAACATATTCAGTACTAAAGATGCTTAAGAAAAAAGACTGAGAAGTGAAAAACGGAGAGATCTTCCACCTTTGATGACAGCACTTTTTTTATCTCTGGCTGTGGAGTATGTCCACTTTGCGCATCTTTTCCAGGCGTAGCTATTGATTCCCGTTCCCCACCAGCAGCAAGCGAAGGCGGATGCTCCAAACTATCTCCCTCACGATAGATACCAACTTGATACATCTATTACAACCACAATTTTCAAACTCTTTTTGATATGCAAATAGAGAAAAGAAATCAAACAACTCGGTTTTAACAAAAAGAAAGGGTCAAATAAGCGGTCAGACTAATCAAGAATTTAAATGTAATGAGTTCTAAGACAACATATTCAATGTTATGTTTTCTAAGATAACATATTCAATGTTATACATACTTGTTCTTTTACATACATATACAGATTTCAAGTAGAAAGGCATTTCTTCATCAATAATTTCTAAGTTTTGTAATTACTACTACGTATTAAGTACTAAGGACATCGCGGTTTGATGAAGATTAAGCTATTTAAACATGGTAACAAGCAAATACAATAACTATAAGGATTTGTCAAGAAGCTCAGATTCAATGCAAATTCAACTGAAAGCCTCTAATGGCAACAAAATTTACAAACTTCCATCAAGTACAACAACCATATTTTCTCCGTCTTGTATACCAACTTCAATACCTTTCACCTCCCACAAGCACGAGGTACGTAATAACTCTGTCTACCAAGGCTAAAGCAGATGCAGATTGGAATAAACCAGCTTGGATACCTGTCACCTCCCACCAGCAACAGGTATCAAATAACTCTGTCCACCAAGGCTAAAACAGATACAGATTGGAATAAACCAGCTTGGATACCTGTCACCTCCCACCAGCAACAGACATCAAATAACACTGTCCACCAATGCCAGAATAGATGCAAACAAATCACCCAGTATTTATTCGTCTCTGTTGGTATCTAAACCTAAAACCTCATTATGTTCAGGCCACTTCATTGACCACTACGCCACACCCAAGGGTGTACACATATATATTACTCCCTCCTTCCCAATTTATGTGGCACATTTTGGATTTCAAGATTCAAACATTTGTATCTTTGACAGTAAATTTTTCATACATGTTTTAAATATCTTGAATTGTCAACTATTGTAACTTCAACACTTTTTACATAGTTTCCAAACATATCATTTTTATTTCAAAAAAAATGAAAATTTCATCCCCAAATCACGGTCAAACTTACACTGTATGAATATTGAGAAAGCTAAATGTATCACATAAATTGAGACAGAGCTAGGGAGTATATTATTAGGTGTCATCATGAAATGTTGTTTTAACAATCGAAAAAATCATATCAAAATTTAAATTCCACATGTTCCTGAAAGTTGGTCCAAACACCACAGCTTATCATAAAATAAAAGTTTAAATTTGTGAAAATTGTATAGAAATGAAACAATGTCGAATATCAAAAAATAGATATTAATGAAAAAATATTGATTAATTAATTAATTCAAATAAGAGGAAAAACGAACTTTTGTCGTTGGTAGCAGCGACGACGATGGTAGGAGGGATGTAGAGAGAGATAGGGAAGCAACACGTCGTTTAGGTCGTTTTTTTTCTTTTTCAATAATAATAATAATAGATGAACATGATGATATTAGAAAAAAGAAGAAAGGAGATCAAATGAATAATCAGAAAGATCTCCTTTCATTCTAAAACTTCTCAAATCATACCATGCAAATGAATAGTTTTCTTATTGTTAATGTTGTTGTTATTGTTATGTACCTGAATTCCATGGCAACCAAACACAATGACTCAAAAAACATGGCGTATTTGTTGTTTGGACAATTTTCATTTTTGTGTGCAGAATAAAAATGTGGTTGAACCGTGTTTCAAATTAATTAAACTATGGGAGAAAATGAAAAAAAAAATTAAAAAAAAAAAAAAAATATATATATATATATATATATAACATAAATACCAACCTTTTTAAAAGTAATTACATCTCTCCCATTTATTTAATTACTGTGCTCTCTCTCCCAATTAACATACATAACATAGCCGACATATACATAACAGTCTGTGTATATGTGGGATTTTTGTAACATGTTTAGGGAGTTGAGATTTTTTGTAATATTGAAAATATAAATTGTGTATTTGTGTAATTTTTTTTTTTAAAAAAAAAGGTTCTTCTGTTTGATGATAAAGTAGCTATTAATTTAGACCTGTCAATATGGTCGGCCCACCTCATTCCGCTAGTTTACATGGGCTTTGAATTTGACGAGTCAAGCTGGGCTGGCCCATCAAAATGATGGATCAAAAAACACTCAGTCCACATCAAAATGACGACCTCATCAACTCACTTTCTAAAAAATAATATTTTAATAAATATTATTTAGAATGTTAATAAATATAAATATTAACAGAAGATATTACATAGTGTTAATACTTATTAATCAAGTCTTCAATACCCCGAAAAATATTTCTAATAGTGAAATTAAATAATTTTTGACATGATATCCTTTGAATCAAATAAAAATAATACTAATAAACAATCTAAATAGTTGCATGCATTTAACTTACGGGCTAGCCCAACAAACATTACTCAAACCCTACGGGCCACGGATTTATTCGGGCCGAGCTAAAAAGTTTTGTTCTTAAATACGAAAATTGAAACTCAACTCTATCAAATTACAGGCCTGACTCATATTGATGACTCTAGCTATTATCATAGAGATAAGCATTTACTACCCCGAGCTATGCACAAAGTTGATATGATATATTTTTAACATATTATCTCTGAATTCAATTTTAACATATTTTTATCACCCATTTGTGCTGACGTGATACCTTTATTACATAAAATGAAATCCACGATAAAGGTGTCACGTCAGCTAAAAAGATTACAAAAGATGTCACGTCAATTAAAAAGATTAACAAAGAAGCTAAAATTTAATTCGGGGTAATAAAATCTCGTAAAATTGAAGTGTGTCGTAACAAATTTAGCCATAGTTCACGGACACTAGATGCTTTACTCATTATTGGTACAACACATGAGCGTGTTTAGTTATATATAAGAGAGATCGATTGATTATTACATGGGATTTCAGTTTCCGTTGTCTTTTTTATGAAGGTACTCGATTCTTAGTAAATTTTTAGAAATTATTTTAGACAGGTTTGGATGCTACTACTAATTTATCATATAATTTGTTCCTTGTTGAGTATGCATATAATAATATAGCATCGGGCAGTGGCGGAATCAGAATTTTCACTGAGGGGTTCAGAAGTAAATATGCGGACTAGTCGAAGGGGGTTCAACATCTACTATATATACGTAAAAATATTTTTGATCATGTAAAAATAGTACAATTTTCCAACGAAGGGAGTTCGGATAAACCCCTGAATTATATGTAGATCCGCTATTTCGCACCGGGATGCGTCATTCAAAGCCTCGCATTGATGGGGTGTAGGTCTCCTATAAGAGCGATTGACGACAGCTCAGAGTCTTCTCAAATGCGGGACACAAAAACTTTAAGATTGATATAAGTGATTGAGCCCACTTTATGTTTATCCCTGCACAAAAGTTCGTTGATTTTTTAAACTGAATAAGTATTATTGGACGTTTATTTTGAGCTTTTTAGTATAGTGACAATATTATTGGTGAGAGATAGTATCATATATATATATATATATATATAGTTATCTTTTAATAGATTATTTCAAAATACGTATTAATTAAACTATGGAAATGCATATATTTAGGTGCACAAACATTACATAGAAGGCACATATAACATTGATGTCTTGGTATATGCATTTAGAAACCCAGAGGGAGAAAATTAAGAAAACAAACTCTTATATCACTTATTTTATAAATAAAAGAAACGAAAAAAATGTCAATTAAAAAAAAAATGGCACTTGAACTATTAAAAATAGAATAATTATGTCCCTTGATTGCTCTTTGGCACAAAAATTGTCATATTATTTGCCAAATAAAATATATGCCCCTAAAAGTTTAGAAAATAATTATATCATTATTTTGTTTTTGGAACAAAATACTTTTTTCATTAGCCAAGTAAAGAGCAAAGCAAGTGTTCAACTTTAGTTACATTTTACTTCCTTTCAATTTAAGTGACATACTTTGTTGTTAGTTAGTAGCAATTACAAAGACGTATTTTTATACCTAGTAATAATTTAACTTTAAAATATCAATTTCATTTTCAATAAAATAATTTATAATCACACAAACACATATAACGTATTCTAAACTACAAAGCTCGAAGTCTTCTATATTTCTTGAACTTTCTGCCCAGTCAAACTATATGATATAAATTGGGACGAAAGGAGTGCAATTAATTGATGTTGATGCCACTATTTATGTTACTCCCTCTGTTCCAAATTATCCGTCCCAAATTTTTTAATTTGATTCTCATTTTACTTATGTTTTTTCATTAATCAAGAAGAGATAATTTTTTTTCATGTTTTACCCTTTGCATTAATTACTTTTTATTCAAATTAAAATGTAAACATCATTTAATTGGGGTACTATCATAAACTAGCCGTGTTATTAATTATTTTTCTTAATCAATGTGTCATCTCAATTTGAAACAGAGGGAGTATAAATTAGGTGAGGACCAATTCTGTAGTTACTAGTAAAAGATATATAAATCTCGATTCTTTTGAAGGTAATTACTATCAATCCGAACTTTTTTTCAAAATTACTAAAAATCTTTAATTTAATTCATACGAATCTATCACATTCTTCTACGTCACATTATTTCACATACATCACTTAATTTCACATGAATACATGTTAGTTTTCAGTGATATCCAAGCTTTTAAGTACAATTAAAAATTTATAGAATTATTTAAAAAAATAAAATTTTAAATAGCTATGATAAGTTAAATTATGATATAATGACATTTTCCTCGTTAATAAATAGTGTGAATTCATGCAGAAAAAAAAAAAAAAGGAGTCATCTTTGGGCTTATGCTCAAACTTAGGGCCCATCATTTAATAGGCTTGTGTTAATGAGTTCGTTTAAGTAACACCATGATTTATTTTTATCAAATTCCATAAAATTCTTATTCTTTTTATTAATTATTTTAATAAATAAATAAATACATGTACAGACTCATAATTTTTAAATAAATATTTTTAATATGTATTTTCTTTTGATCTAATTAATGTATTATGTATCTCGACCTAATAGTCTCAATATCAAAATTACGTACATGGAAGTAATTAATCATTACATTCTTATTCAAAATTTTGTATCTCAACTTCAAAATTATGTATTCGGATGCTAATTATGTATTTGAAAAATGTAAAATAAAGAATTATTTGTAACTTGGTGAAGAATATGAATAAATAAACTTTTGTGATTTATGTAAGTCTTACTTCATTTAATAATGAGGAATTTTTTCGGACCAAACTGCAACTCTTTCAGGGCTGGGTTTTAATTGATAGTCAATTTGCTATGGCGTATCTCTGAGGCTTTAGAGGCTGAGCCAACACATATTGACAGATCCACTCAAATTCTTGAATGTTCGACCTTGGAAGATTGAGATAGATCGATGCTCATTCTCTTGCCTCATCTTTCGTTGATATTCGACCTCGATCCCTCTTCTCGTGAATCAATAAATAAGATTTAATTAGATGTTTTGAGTATATGTATCAATAAGTAATATATGTCGACACAATATATCTAATCCATAACAACAATAGAAATAAGGATTGCAGAATAAGGTTGAAAAATTTAAAGTTTAGACTATTGATTTATAATTAAGGAATGTCAGAATTGCTTTTTACGCATCAATAATATGTCCACTATATTAAAAATAAATATTTAAGAATATTTATCTAATCTAAAAAATAAACTAATAATTTATCTATTTATGTCCATTTTATTTTTAGTATTAAATACTTCATCCGTTATAAATTGAGATGATACACTAAATGATATTTATATTTTAATTTGAAAAAAGATAATTAATACAAAGGATAAAATATGGAATTTCTTTTTAATCTTTTCTTAATTAATAAAAAAGACAAGTAAAATGAGAAAACAAAATTAGAAAATTTGGGATGAATAATTTGACACAAACAAGTACTATTTATTGCTTTATATATTTTTTAAAGTAATAAATTAAAGTGGTAACATAAATTTACTCCATTATTTATTATTATTATTATTATTATTATTTTTTAACTCTATGTGTCAATTCAATAATTTATTCTTGGAAGGAGCAAGTACATTTTGTAAGCACCACGCAACGGATGGAGCTGTAGCTCCCTTAATCAGAGATCTCGATTTGAGTGCTGGATATAAAAAAAATCCTTAGTAGGAAGCGTTTTTTCCCGAATGGAGCCTTAATCAGCACAAATTCAAATTAATTGGATTCTGATGCGGATATCGAACACCGAATAATGCTTCCCCAAATGGGCCCTATGCAGTCGAATTCGGACTACTCGAATTCTAATGCGAGTACCGGACATCAAATAGCGCCCTCGAATGAGGCCTTATACGGTGCGAATCTAAATTAGTCGGAGTCCATAGCGAATATCGACATCGTATAGAAAAAAAAGAAGAAGAAGCACATGTTGTGGTGAACAGCCACGTGGCAATCAGAAATTCAAGTGCAGTATGGCGGACACAACAATTAATGGATTCCAAAATTTTAACACGAGGCAACATTAAGTAATGGTTGTTGACGTATTTTTTGTAACAATTTCCAATGGAAAATGGTGATTAACTCAACAAATAACCAGACCTTCATTTCTCCTGAATTGTCCTGACAGATTTGTTAGAGACAATTATAATTTACCTGTAGTAATGGAGTCATTGATTGAGCTATGTGATTTAATTGCTCAAAATCCAGGTCAATTTGGGGAGAAGTTAGCATGGATATGTGGTAGATGTCCTCCGGTAGATCTGCCTGTACTTGCTGGATCTCCAAAGGTTTCGAGGTCACAGCTCAATGCTATACTCGCCGTTGCACGATTTGTGTCGAAGTGCCCTAACCATTCAGATGAATTTCCCAAATCACTCCTTGTTGCTTTTTATGGTTCAATTCCTTCATCTTTTAACCCGAATTTCTGGCCGCAATCTTTTACAAACGATTCAATTGTTTCGTTTTTCGGTGATTTTTTGAAGTATATATGTAAAGCGTGTGAATTATCTCCTGAATTTTCTGCTGAAGTTTCTAGATTCACCGGGGTTATTATCATATCGGCTTTAGGATGTAATGTCAATGGAGATATAGGGGTATCAAAGGCAATTTTAAAGGCAATGTGTTGTCATTTCCCTCCCATTGTTCCTTCCGATGCGGACAAATTGATTACTCTTCTGCTTGAGGAGTTTGAGAATTTGGTACCGCCAGAGCCTGGAACTTCCTCGCATAGTTCACCTATGAGCGTAAGCAATGTAGATTTGTTAGGTGGTGGATACAATGATGGAGGAGATGCTGCGGAGAAACAACGAGCAATTGTGTCATTCGAAGAGGAGCCTGTGTATAGGCTTGAGAAACAAGAAATGGCATTGAAATTGATAGGAAATGTACTGGATAATGTTTCTATTGATCCCAATCTATTGGAAAGTGTCAGAGGTATTGTGAAGCAACAGTTTATGTCTATGATAACATTCTTAAAGGTAAACTATCAGTATATTTGTTTTGTTTTTTCTATTGCATTTGTGTGGCAATTTTTTGTAGTTGTATGTTGCGGAGACGCTAGTATGTGATATTTTTCTTTGGAAGAGAAGTTGAAAATGTTACTGCTTACTTGGTTGGATGGCAGATAAGGAAGCGTGATTGGTCCGAACAAGGGCAAGCATTGAAAGTTAGGATCAACGCCAAACTTGCTGCTTATCAAGCAGCAGCCAAATTGCAGATTAAAACTCTCGCATCCCTGGATTTGGATGGAAAATCATCAAAAAAATTGTTGCAGGGAGCTCTTGCTTCATTTATAGAGGCTGCAGAGGCATGTTTATTCTCGGTGTGGCGAAAGTTGAGAGCATGTGAAGAGCTATTCAGCACTTTGCTTTCTGGAATTTCTCATGCCGCTGTTGCTCGTGATGGTCAGATGCTTCGAATACTGTTCATTCGGTTTAAGACTCTTGTGCTGGCGACATGTGCTCAGGTGCAATATTCGGTTGCACTAAGTCACACATAATGGTTCGATGCTGATTACAAAATCTAGCATAACTTGATTGTGTTTTTCTTTTTCACCACAGGCTGACACTTGGGGCAGCAACCATGAGCCCATGTTTGAAAGCGTGTTGAAGACAAGTTGTGAGATAATTCAATTTGGATGGAACAAGGACCGATCTCCCGTGGACACTTTTATTTTGGGATTTCCTATCGGTGATAGGAATAGTTATGAGGACGAGGTTAGTTTTATCTTGCCACTACCTCGAATTTTGAGTAACTTGCACACACTAATCATTAACTAGTGAAAAGGAAAAATGAATGTCTGTTGACGAATCAAGAGTTACTAAGCACTACTTTTTGTCTGGAGTCACTAGATATAAAGATTTGCAAGCTAAAATCGCTTGTTGTTTGCTCTGCATGCTGTAAATGGAATCAATTCTGATGGTAGAAGGTTGTTACTCGGGGTGGCAATTGAGCGGGTTGGGTCAAATTTGCGCGGGTCAAAATGGGTCAATATAGCAAATGGGTCAAGATCCAACCTAACCAAAATTTGCTTGGATCAAAATGGGTCAAATCATGGGTCATACCCCAACCCGCCCAATTCTTATTAAATTTCAATTGCTTTATTTGTTCTTTTATAAGTTTTTAGTACCTAAAAAATCATCTTTCTGATTGGCGTGTGACAAAGTAGATGTTTATATATTTATTCCTCTAACAATCTAAAAATATTTTCTCAATATCATCTCTTTTTCAAATGCTTTATATTCGTGATATATCTCTGCAAAAACCAAAGTGGGGGAATCTCGTAGAATATGGTCACAGCCATCTAAGAGGCTTATATGTATTTCCGTCTTTCTCGGGGGCATATTGCTTAATTCTTTTAGTGTTTTTTTAAATTAATCTCCTTTCTGTTAATGTTATCTGCAAATGCCCGCATTTACAGGTAGAGCAGGAGAGGCACATAACTCCTTCACTGCAGTTAAACATTATAAGGTTACTAGCTGATCTAAATTCTTCAGTTAAGAGGCCTGAAATTGTGGATATGATATTGCCGAAATTCATTGAAAGCTTAGAGGAGCGTGATGCACCGACACCAGGCTTAAAGAGACTCCGAGTATGAAGCTCTCTTTTCATCACCAACATAGTGTACTTGTATCTCTGTTTCAGTTGTTCAAGTTTTGAAAGCTGTTACTTTGAACTGAGCTATTGAACTACTTTCTGAGCACCTGTTTCTGTTGAGCTGCTGCAGCTTCTTGACGCTGTTGCTCGCATGGCAAGCTTAGGTTTTGAGAAGTCCTACCGTGAAGCCGTTGTTCTGATGACAAGGAGTTACTTAAGTAAGCTTGCTGCAGTTGGCTCAGCTGAAGGTAACACCGCTGCTCCAGAGGTCACAACAGAACGCGTTGAGGTGCACACATGGTGTTTTTATCATATTATATCATATACTTATCCCTGATAATCTGTTATTGATCTACTGCTCACGTGTTTTATCGCATTCTAGACACTTCCCGCTGGATTTCTTCTGATTGCCAGAAACTTGATTACTCCAAAGTTGCGTATTGACTACCGTCAACGCTTGCTATCCCTGTGCTCTGATGTCGGCTTGGCTGCAGAGTCAAAAAGTGGAAAGTAGGTCTTTCTAATATTGGCTGCGAATGTGCTTTATGGACTGTTTCTGGACAAACTCAGGGACAATTTATTTTGCAGGAGCGGAGCTGATTTTCTTGGGCCTCTCCTTCCTGCCGTGGCTCAGATTTGTTCAGATTTTGATCCTACTGTATATGTTGAGCCTTCACTCTTGAAGTTGTTTCGAAACTTGTGGTTCTATATTGCTCTCTTTGGGTTAGCTCCTCCATTACAGAGCCATCATGCCACGACAAAGTCAGTATCGACTACTCTAAACAGTGTTGGCAGCATGGGAGCAATTGCACTTCAAGCAGTGAGTGGTCCATACATGTGGAGTGCTGATTGGTCCTCCGCTGTCCATCGCATTTCTCAAGGAACTCCACCACTTGTAAGTTTAGTTTTGATTCAGAAATTCAGCTTCTGAGCAAAGTTTGTGATCCATCTTATCCTAGAATGCTTAGTTCTTATATTGAAATTGTTGCACCCTGTTGCAACTATTGTAGGTCAATATTGAGAAACGAGTTGGAAACATGCTTAAGGTGTTGTGCATTCTTATGTCATGTGTGCCACTTAGTGAAACTTTCATCCCAACTTATTAGCTTAGCGGTTTTTCTATTAATTCCCTTTTGCTCATATAGCTCTAATATTTTCCTTTTTTACTCCGTTTTCCTTGATTAAGAAGATGTTCATTTTGGAAAAAAGCTACATCAAAGCACTGTGAGCAACATCAATCCAAAACTACTTGAGGTCGTCTATTTAATGCTCTATATCCATTTTGCTATTTTTGGATCATTTCATTCCAATACTGATAAATAAATAATCTAATTTAAGCAAATTAAAGGTTTTCTAAGTATACACTCCATAGTTCTTTTCATGACCCATAGTTTATGCCAAGATAGCTCACATAGGTATGATTATTCATTTGTTTTATTATCGTAACCCGAGGTACTCTATCTACTTGTTTGGCATCTTTTCACTTCTTAATATAACATTGAATAACCTGGTTAGTCATGGTATTCCAGCTCTCCTGAGGCACTTCCAAACCTCTATAGGGATACCATCTAGGTTTGTAACAAGCTTTTCTAATCCTCATATTTTTTGTGCATACTTCGCTCCACGCTATGTTTTCAGAGAAAAAACCTAAATTGTGAAATGAAGTTCTATATGAGCATGTCTTGTGAATTATGTTCTCAAGTTCTCATAACAGAAGTTACCGATATGGCTGTCTCTTTTGTTTGATGTAAAATGTTGCAGGAGTTCTCCTGCTAGTTGTGCATATGTTAAGTAGGTCTCGTTTTGAAGTAGAGTTCCTAAATGGTGAAGTATAGAACAATATAATGAAGATGATATAATTCTTAAAGAACGGAAAGCCTCAAGACATATTCATGTTTAGTGTCTCTCACAAAAGGTAAAACTGTGCTTTAGCTTGAATACCATTGCGTTTGCTGTTGCCTACTGCATTGATCACCTTGCCAGAAATCGGAATTTTGTGACATAAGCAGTTTGGACTTATTTGTTTTTGTTCATGTTGATCGACTGGCAAAAACTGAACTATTGGTGCATTTGTACTTCCAGACCGAAATATAAATATCACATGTCAGAAGGTACATATTTGTCACACATATTGATATTCTCCTTGGTCTCAGTAATCTGAAAAGGTCGGGATGTGAAAAGTGGAGAAGAGACTAGAATAACTTTGAGTTGTTCTTGTTGCCTATTTCAAGGGAGTATGGTTTATTCTGCTCATAAGTTATAACTTCAATAAACATTCCCATCAGTGTGTGATTTATTATCATCTTGAATCATGTAATATTTCTTGTTTCATGAACTAATTTAATTCATTTAAGTGAATATTTTATACAAGGGTCTAAGACAGGCTGTTAACCAGGTTGTGAGCTCCGTGAAATGGCTTGAAGATGAGTTGGAACTTAATGCTCTTCATAACCCAGGTAGTCGGCGTGGTAGTGGCAATGAGAAAGCTGCCGTTAGCCAAAGAACTGCTCTTTCGGCTGCTTTAGGAGGGCGCATGGAAGTTTCAGCAATGAGCACAATTTCGGGTTTGTTGTTCTTTTCTCGTGTTTAGTTTGAGAAGGAAATCTTCGTCATGATTTTAGTTGTTATGGAGATATTTGTTTCTTAGGGTACAAATGATGATTGAGATGTTTCTAGGCCTCATAGATATTTTTTCTCCGGCCTCTACAGGTGTCAAGTCTACTTATCTACTTGCAGTAGCATTTCTGGAGATCATACGATTTAGTAGTAATGGTGGGATCCTCAATGTGGGAGCTAGTTCAACAGCTTCTAGAAGTGCCTTCAGTTGTGCCTTTGAATACTTAAAAAGTCCTGGTCTCACACAAGCTGTCTCTCAGTGTTTGACAGCAATTGTTCACAGGGCTTTTGAAACAGCAGTAGCATGGCTGGTAGTTTTAACTTTCTCCAACTGTCAATTCATAAATGAAAGATTGGTAGACTAGTTCATTTTTTCGGAAAGTTTCAGAATTCTTGAATAAAGGTACTATATAATGTGATAGTTGAAGGGTACTAGATGTGGAAGTAAAGTAAAAGAATCATAATGCACGTATCTATCACTGATAACTCATAAAACCAAATGAAAAATATTGTTAAATACCCAATGCATTGCATGACCCTTACAAAACAATAGAGCTGTCTACATTTTGAGAGTATAATGAGGTGGTTGTACTTCACATTTAACTTATATGCGGTAAGATTCAGTTTATCAGCGTTTTATACATTTTTTTAATATTTCAACTTATGTGCAATAAAGTTCTGTATTCAGCTTTATTTATAATTTGTATTTGTACCTTGACCGCTAAATATCCTCTTCTATCTGTGTCTCCATATGGATATTTTAACAACTCTGTCTTCCCTCTTTATGAATTTTGATAGCTTACAAATTCTGTCTTCCAAAACACTTGTGCCCCGCTTTATGTTTGCATATCTCTGGACTATGTTCTACTTACTTTTTGGACTCAACTTGGTCGTGCCAGTCACTTAAGGAGGCGTTCCAAAACCACATTTCTCGGGAAGTTGATAAAGCCATCAGAAAATCTGGAAGATGATCCCCCCTTGTATTTCTGGTTTTGTTTGAACAGAAAGGAATCACAGATGCTTTAATGGAATGTCAACTCCAAATCACTCCCTTAAGGCTAGGTGTCTCATGTCTTTGTTGTTGGATTAGCCAATCCTCTGTAAATTCCCCAGATAATCGTTTGAACTTTGTCAGCTCGTCGATTTTAACAATTAACGTAGCCTGTTATGCATTGGATCTGGTATACTCTCCTTTTGTACTTATTGGCTTTTTTAACTTTTTGCATCTTCTTAATGCCATGAATGAAATCTCTTCATAAAAAAATGTGGGCTCTGTTAGTCTAGTCTCTTCAGGGGATTTTGAGGAAGTTTACTGTAGAAAATAGGGATAGAGGGCTTCCTTTGTGCATGATGCAATTGTGCATGTCTGTACTCGACTTAGAGCATTTTAATATTTCTTTAGCTGTAGACAAATATTTTTTAACTGTCATGGACAAAGTTCGGCACTGTACGAAATCAACTACTATATAGCATACCTTCTTAGTGAATTTAATGGAAAGCTAACGGAGATAATAGTTTTTGAAAAACATAAGTTGCTGATCATCTTCTTTTGCATTCCCTTCCCATTTCTTGTTTTTTTTTTTTTATATAAAGGTCATATGACCCCAGTAACTTGCTGCAGGAGGATCGGATGTCTGAGACTGGACCAGAAGCAGAGTATAGGGAATCTACACTGTCCACTCATGCCAGTTTTCTTGTAAAAAATTTGTCTGAAAGGGACGAGCATATACGAGATATCTCAGTTAACTTGTTGAATCAATTAAGAGATCGCTTTCCTCAGGTGGCGTCTCGCTGCGTGTACCAAGTGTCAAGTTTGTCACCTTTGCTTCTTGCCATTGCGTGATGCTAACGTTTGAACGATTTATTGGCTTGCAGATTTTGTGGAATTCTTCTTGTCTAGATTCACTGTTGCTTTCAGTGCACAATGATCCACCTTCATCTGTAGTCAATGATCCTGCTTGTGTTGCTACTATCCGCTCTTTGTACCAAAAGACTGTTCGCGAATGGATAATTGTTTCACTTTCACAGGCTCCTTGTACTAGTCAGGGGCTTCTTCAGGTTTGTTATTCATCAGTTTCGCATTTCATGAAAATGCTGTGCAGCTCTTTTTCCTCTCCATTACATGTGTCAAGTATGTCTGTTTGTCTATGATCAGTCACTTGTGTGTATTCTCTTGCTAAGGGATTAATGCACTTTGCCTCTCTACTTCTTTAGAGGTAGTGGTATGGACTGCGTACATTCTACCCTCCCCAGACCCCACTAGGTGGGAATATACTGGGTTTGTTGTTGTTGTTGCTTAGAGTGCAAAATGAATATTTGGGTCTTTCTCCGGTATGATACAGGTAGACAAAAATATTTTGTTGGAAGACATCACTAGTCTTAAAAAATGTGAAAGATTTGTCTTCTTTACATAGGAATAAAATATTTTGGTGGAGATTGTACTTTATCTTATGTGATAACCAGAGTTCAAAATCTTAGGTACCTTTTTGCCTAAAGATCTGAATTTCTGTGGTGCTTACCGATGTTTTACTGGCTTTTACCCTTCTTTCTTATCCTATTATATTTTCTATTGCACATACTATTAGCTAATCTCTCTTTCCGTACTTCAGGAAAAACTCTGTAAAGCAAACACTTGGCAAAAATCACAGCCTACAGTAGAGGTTGTTTCTCTCTTATCCGAGATAAAAATTGGTGTTGGTAAAAATGATTGTTGGATAGGAACAAAAACAGCAAATATTCCTGCTGTTATGGCTGCAGCAGCTGCAGCATCTGGAGCAAAATTAAAATTGACAGAGGCATTTAATTTTGAGGTCCTCAGTACTGGCATGATCAGTGCAACTGCGAAATGCAATCATGCTGGAGAAATTGCTGGAATGAGAAGGTTATATGAGAGTATTGGTAGCCTTGATCTCCCAGCATTGGGTCCTGGTGATATGGTGGAACATATGCAGCCAAAAACTGAGTCCTTTTCTGAGGTTCTACTTACAAAGTTTGTCCGTTTACTTCAGAAGTTTGTTAATGTTGCAGAAAAAGGGGGAGAAGTGGATAAGTCGTCATTCCTTGAAACTTGTTCTCAAGCAACTGCTTTGCTTCTATCTGATCTGGTATAATAACGTTCTAATTTCTACCAGTCTTTGCTTTGTTAGACTGGGATGATACATTCTTTTTCTCCGCTTCAATTCTGTTTTTCATTTTACATGTTACTGAATTTGCTATTGTCCACAGGGTCCAGATTCTAAGTCAAATGTCGAAAGCTTTTCACAACTTTTACGTCTTCTTTGCTGGTGCCCAGCTTATATATTGACATCTGATGCCATGGAGACTGGTGTATTTATTTGGACATGGTTGGTTTCAGCTGCTCCTCAATTGTGTTCTCTGGTACTTGCTGAGCTTGTTGATGCATGGTTATGGACAGTTGACACAAAGCGAGGTCTTTTTGCATCCGAGGTTAGGTGTTCTGGACCTGCTGCTAAGTTAAAGCCCCACCTGGTTCCCGGGGAGCCAGAAGCACTCCCTGAGAAGGATCCCGTTGAACAAATATTGGCCCACAGATTATGGCTTGGATTTTTCATTGATCGGTTTGAGGTGATTATCAGGGTGTTAATGCATTCACTCCCTTAGCTGTTCCCTATGAACCAATGTGATAATCGAATATATGCTGGTGGAAAATGGTTAGGTTAGAGTTAATGTATTGACCCATCACTTTTTTGAAAATTAAATGGATGAATGTGTCAATATGTTGTTTTTCTTCTATTCTGATACTTAAATTGTAGGGTGTTCGAGTTAAAATATCTCTTATTTATTTCATATGAGTCTGTATAACTTTACAAGTATCCTCTTGCACTTGCAAGAGAAGCCCCTCGTTAGTTTCCTTCCACACCAATTTCTTGCAATAAATTGTTTCTGTGTAGAGTACTCTAATCTAGGTGAGTCTTTGGTTTGTTGAATGCTTGCTGTGTTTGGATTAATTGGAATGTGGTGATACTGCAGTAAATCTACTATAATCTTTGCTACTACCTTGATAACAGTTGAGATGCTGATGTTCTCTATTCTTTTCGGTCTTTCCATTTTCTTGCTCTTGCCTTGTTGGGTCGCTCCTTTTCCTGGGTATCAATTGTTGTCTATGGAACATGCTTTAAGCCACATTTACAGATAAACAAACATCAAACCATGTTCGTGAAAATGGCAGCCATTGTTCTCTTGATAATGTTGCTAAAAACTTCCATTGATCTTGTTACCCTTATTATTGTTTCAGCCTTTTGATTCTCTTACTGTATTTCAAAAAAAATGTTGAAGTTGTGGATTGTTTTTGTCTTGAAAAACTTGTCTTTGCAGATTGTTCGACATGATAGTGTTTCACAGCTTTTGCTTTTAGGGCGATTGTTGCAAGGAACAACTAAACTACCTTGGAACTTTTCTTCCCACCCAGCTGCTACTGGCACATTTTTCACCCTTACGCTATTTGGGCTTAAGTTTTGCTCGTGCAAGTTACAGGGTAATTCGCAAAACCTTAGGGCTGGACTTCAGCTTCTGGAAGACAGGATATATCGGTAAGTCGACTTATTGACTTCCATTTAATTGGACTAGTACGTTTCCCTACAATGTGAGTACTGGCTTGGAAACAAGTTTTGTTCATCATCTCGAACCTATAGGTTGCTAGTAGATATTGAGTTGCACACAAGACATTTCAGTATTTGTTTATGGATGTTGTTAAGTATCCCACTTCGAAAAAGGGATGGGTCATTGGTCTCCTTATATGGACTCGGGCAATCCTCCCCTCATGAGCTAGCTTTTGAGGTTGAGTTAGGCCCGAAATCTATTCTTTACAGATGTGTATCTCAATAGATTCAATATGTCACATCAGACTTGACAATATTGGACTTTGCTGATGCATTCAAACATTTGGGTGATGTTCAATTGCAGGGCGTCATTGGGGTGGTTTGCTCACCAGCCTGAGTGGTATGACATGAATAAGAACTTTGCCCTGAGTGAGGCGCAGTCTGTTTCTATGTTTGTCCATCATCTTTCGAATGAGCAATTAGATACTCCCCAACTTGATTCCAGAGGACGGGCACTCGAAAGTGGAAGCTCTTCGAATGATGTGGTGAGAGATTCTCATAAACGAGGCGCTAGAACTTTGGTTCTTACATCATTTGAGGAACTTTGGCCATAAACTTTTTTACCTTTTTCCGGAATTTTTTTTTCACTTTATTTCAAAATTGATGTTTAGTCATAAGAATTCCAAATCAACTTGGAGTTGTATTTGGAAAAGTGAAAACAAGTGCACTTCTCTGGCAAAAATTAAAAAACAACTCCAATTTATAGTCATGGCCAAACACAACTCAAAAAATTTTTGGTTTTCATGTCCAAACGGCTACTTAGTGTCTAAAATATTTTTAGGCGTGGGGCAGTTTCTTTTCTCTAATTGCAATCAGTTGTTTTGTGGTCCTTGTGCTCTTTTTGAACTTAATGATGCTCACAGAGAGATCAATACCATCCTGTTTGGGGCCAAATGGAGAGCTATACTGTTGGGAGGGAGAAGCGGAAGCAGTTGCTTCTGATGTTATGCCAGCATGAAGCTGACAGACTTGATGTTTGGGCACAACCTACTGTCAAGTAATTCATGATGCTTTCTTATTGTGTTTCTCCCCGTTTTCCTTCTTTTAATATGGTTGTCAATTGTCATTGTTGATGTTTGTCATTGTTGTTACTTATAATTCTTCCAACATCAGGGAAATCACTTCGCGTCTTAAAATCAGCTCCGAGAAATGGGTTGATTTTGCACGAACAGCCTTTTCTGTGGATCCTCGTATAGCTTTGTGTCTGGCTGCAAGGTTTCCTACAAATAATCATCTGAAGACTGAAGTAACGCAGTTAGTGCAAGTATGTCTTTCTTTCCCACTTTTTATATCCTTCAGTTTTTTTGGATTGAACCTTGAATGGATGTGCCTTAAACGAAACATAATTTAAGAGAGAAAACGGAATTCTTGAAACAGAAATGACATATGAAGTTGACTTTAGGATGATGAAGATTGCTTTATTTTGTCCATTTTCTTCAAACTCATATGCGAAAGCATCTAAAAATAAGGGCATATGTGAATCATACTACAAGCATTCTTGAGTAACTTTTGCTTTATAACTAGTTTCAATCATATGGTAGCTGTTCTTTGTAGCAAAATCTCTGACCAGGAAATGGAAAGATTTCCTGTATGATCTATTCTAATTATTACCTTTTCCTTTTGAGTGAAGATTGAAATCTTCTACACCCTAAAGAAAGGTTACGATTGTTTAAATGGACTAAAGTTGCTTTTTCCTATGGGAACACTACCTAGTCAGATGTTTAATACCTCTTTTTTGTCAAAAAGATGGATGAAAGTTGCTTCCTGTAGAATGTGCTTGCAACTCATCATTGGTGGTTATGCCTTAATAACATCTTTCTCCTAATAAGTAAAGCTTTATTTGTACAAGTACGGAGAAGCTGCCAAATTATAAAACATTTATGAAGTACTTTGCTCCTTTTTAAAAAAAGCTAGGAGCTGATGAATTCCGCTTTAATAAGACTAGAGTTGAAGTTGAACCAAAGTATTAGATGAAGGACATGTAATGGATCTTGAAGTACTATTTCTGCTTCTCCCTTTCCAAATTCGCCTACATTAGGATTGCTCGTTAGTTTCTGATCAAATTTGATAGATTCCCCCTTGGAAATCAGTTCGCTGTAATTATGCATACCTGTAAAAACTCAAACGTGACAGCGGGTTGATATTATGATATAATAACAATTCTGCAGTTATTGATTCTGCTGACTTGCATTTCGGACAAATATTTGTGTGATTGCGTTGCTGACAAATATTTTGGATATATTGTTGGATCAATACTAAAACAGTGAATGAGATCTGAAAAGATGGATGCAGAAAGCACAACAGGACATATTTTTAAGCATCTTTGAAAATTTTCGATGGATTACGTGAATTGAAGGAGAATTGATTTGTTTTGTTGTACAAGAGAATATATTTAGAATTGAAATGGTCTACCTAGTGACCTACCCTAATCTTCGACCTTCATATCTTTCCATCTACGTTCATGTCCTTGGTAAGCCGTAGGTGTTTCATGTCTTGTCTAGTCACCTCTTCCCATTACTTTTTAGCCTACCTCTACCTCTCCTCATACCCTCCCTAGCCAAATCTCTCACAACTCCTCACCAGGGCATCTGTGCACCTCTTCTTCACATGTCCGTACCTCAACCTTACCTCCCTCATCTTATCCATTATGTTGCACGGACCCGTCGATTTCGCTGCCGAACCCGTCCTAACGCGACGCTGGTCCGGGCGTGGACGCAGGATGCGTCTCCGATTCGGTCAAACGAATCCAGTGGCATTGATCCAACATCAAGAACAAAGTTGGTTGTGTCGCCTGAAGTGAGAAAGACTGGCGACGGGTTTAGGGTTATCAACGCGGAAGGGGGAAAAACGGCTACTGTAATTGTTATCGTCGCCGTGAGAAAACCGACGATTGCTGTCATCGTCGGAAGGGAGAATACCAGTCGATTGCTATCATCGCTGGAAGGAAGGCGACTGCTGCCATTGTCGGAAGGGCGAAATCCGGCGATTGGAATTGTTGCTGTCGAAATTTGAATAGTTGGGAAGAAAGAGAGACTGGTTGGGAACTTTTAAGAATAACTTTTCAGATCTAATTGATGGTTTCTAATAATTATATTTTTTAAAATATAAAACGATTTTTTGTATTAATATAGTAAAAAAATATGTGCCTGTTGCATTTCCATAAAAAAAAGTTATATTAATATAGTAAAAAAATATGTGCCTGTTGGTTTCCCCAAAAATACAAGTATTTACTATAGATTAATCCTAATTAAAAAAGTAACTAAAAGTTATCTTAAAAGTTCAAAGTAGATTTTTAGAATATCTTTTATAACTCTATATTTATAATATTTAACTTTTTTAGCCGAATTCCCGCACCTGTATCCATACTTGGATTCGCACCCTCAAATCTTAAAATTTAAATTTTGATAAATCCGACTCTCGGATCTGTGTCCGTCTCAGATACCCGCACCCGAGTCCATACAACTTAGCTTATCCACCATGGATGCCACTTCTACCTTGTCTTGGATGTCTTCGTTCCTCATCCCGTCTCTCATCTTCATATCTGTACATGCGACTTCTTGTCCGGCTAACACTCTACCCCATACAACACAGCTGGTTTGGCCACCAATTTATAAGACTTGCCTTTAAGGCGTGGTGACACATTCTTATCGCTCTAGACACCAGATGCGAGTCTCTATTTCATCCATCCTGCTTCATTATGATGTGTAACACCCTCGTCAAACTCCCCATTTCCTTGAAATATTGACTTCGGATACTTGAAGCTTCATTTTTTTGGAGGTGACTTGTGTATCCTTACTTCTGAATCTGTCGTATGAGTTACATCACTGAACTTGCACTCAAAGAATTCTGTCTTGGTCTTGCTCAACTTGAACCCGTTGGACTCCAGGGTCTATCTCCAAACCTTCAGCCTATTATTAACCACGTTACGTGTCTCGTCAATCAAAACTATGTCATATCCAAATAGCATACACCATGACACCTCTACTTTGATATGTCGTGTCAGTTCATCCATTACCAAGGCAAGTAGAAACGGCCTAAGAGCTTATCTCTGGTGCAACCTCATCATGACAGGGAAATGCTTTGAGTTTCCCCTCACTGTCCTCACTCGGGTCTTTGCTCCATGGTACATGTGCTGGATCACCATAATATAAGCTACAAGCACCTATAGCCGCCAAAGATCTCCATAGAACCCCCTAGGGACTTCATCATATGCTTTTATAGGTAATGTATATGTATAAGTCCTCTTCCTCTCCCTATACCGCTCCATCAATCTCCATACAAGATGTATGGCTCCATTGTCTCCACCACTCTCCCAAACTTTCATAGTGTGGCTTAGCAACTTGATACCCCTATAGTCGTTGCAATTCTGAATATCACCTTTTTAGTATTGCTCCAGTTCGTTTTTTTTCTTTCAAAGTTTCTAAATTGGCCTCGTCTGAATATATTCTTTGGGCTGATTTCAAACCAGAAAACATGCTACTTCCAACAGTAGACTTGACTTTACCAAACATTTCCCTGAACTCTATCTGTTGGTTCTAGTGGCCATCTTTGCCTTATCCTCCATTTCAAATTGTCTAAGTCGAAGTCAAAGTCAAACTTCTTCAGAGATTCAAAACAAAATAGAACAGACTATTTCTAGGACAGTTTTACATGTGTGATAAGCTAAAAACTGTCGGTCGAATGATTCTCCTGAGCATATATGTTCTCTTTTTGTGCTACTTTATTGCTGTCTTTATTTCTCTGTATTGCATGCGCATTTTGCTGAACTGTAACCTGTGTCGCATTGGTCGTAGCTGTGGGCAGTTCTTCTCATTATGATAATTGTGTTATTAGACCCTTCAACTTTTTCTGGTACTGATGAACAAATCTAATCCTAGAAAAGGCATAAAGAAACAAGGACTTTATCTGAAGATATTTCTGATCAGAAATGTTTGTTGTTTTGAGATGTCGGTGGTCTTTCAAAGCAGCTTAAGGTTGATTATTTTATTATTTTCCCTTACAAGCGAGAAAATAAGATGCAGCTGCTGGCTTGCCACTATTTCTCTGAGTTACTGTTTTACAATATTGCATATGACAAAGTCCCTAGGGAAGTCCTTTGGAGATGTTTGGAGGTGAGTAGGTTCCCGATGGCGTATATCAGAGCAATTAAGGACATGTATAATGGAGCTAAGACCCAGGTGAGGACGGCGGGAGGAGATTCAGAGCATTTCTTGCATCAGGGATCTACTCTTAGCCCGGTTTTGTTTGCTTTGGTTATGGAGGTGTTGACGCGGCGTATCCAAGGAGAGGTGCCCTGGTGTATGCTTTTTGCGGACGATGTGGTTTTGATTGACGAGACACGGGGAGGTGTGAATGATAAATTAGAGGTGTGGGGACAGACCCTTGAGTCTAAAGGGTTCAGGTTGAGTAGGAGCAAGACCGAATATTTGGAATGTAAGTTTAATGGCTCGAGGGAGCAGGACGAGGTGGTAGTAAGGTTGGATTCTCAGGTGGTGTGTAAGAGGGATAGTTTCAAGTACCTCGGGTCCATGATTCAGGGGAATGGTGAGATTGACGAGGATGTCTCTCACTGGATTGGGGCGGGATGGATGAAGTGGAAGCTCGCCTCAGGGGTGTTGTTTGTTAAGAAGGTGCCGCCTAAGCTTAAAGGCAAATTTTACAGGGTGACAGTCTACCCGGCCATGTTGTATGGAGTGGAGTGTTGGCCAGACAAGAATTCTCATATTCAAAAATTGAAGGTGGCGGAAATGTGGATGTTTCGTTGGATGTGTGGTCTTACTAGGGGGATAGGGTTCGGAATGAGATTATTCGAGAGAGGGTTGGAGTGGCTTCGGTGGAGGACAAGATGTGGGAGGTCCGTTTGAGATGGTTTGGACACGTGATGAGGAGGGGCACAGATGCACCAGTTCGTAGGTGTGAGAGGCTTGCTTTGGATGATTTCAAGCGGGCAGGGGTAGGCCAAAGAAATATTGGAGAGAGGTGATTAGGCGGGACATGGAGCAGTTACAGCTTACTGAGGACATGACCCTAGATAGGAAGAGCTGGAGGACGCGTATTAGGATAGAAGGCTAGTGACTATTAGGGTAGGTAGGGTAGGGCATTACCTGTTTGGTGTATTACTCTTGTTAGGCTACCTTGTTGCATGCTGTATTACGAGTGCTTACTATTCTTTGTTTACTTTCCATTGTAGGGGCATTTTTATGTCTTGCCATCTTGTTCCATGCGTTTTGTACGGTTGTGATTACTTATCTTATCTTGAGCCGGGGGTCTATCGGAAACAGCCTTGCTACTTCTCCGGAGGTAGTGGTATGGACTGTGTACATCTTACCCTCCCCAGACCTCACTATGTGGGAATACACTGGGTTTGTTGTTGTTGTTGTTGTTGTACTGTTTTACAATATTACTAGTCATTCCTTTTATCCAAAATCTTGAGCTTTGTGACTGATGAAAATGATTATCTTGTTTCTATTTCAGTTGCATATACTGGAGATACGGCACATACCTGAAGCATTGCCATACTTTGTTACACCTAAAGCCATTGATGAGAATTCAACACTTTTACAACAATTGCCACACTGGGCTGCTTGTTCAATTACACAGGCGCTGGAGTTCCTCACACCAGCATACAAGGGTCATCCACGTGTCATGGCTTATGTTCTAAGGGTGTTGGAGTCCTACCCTCCTCAAAGAGTAACCTTCTTCATGCCACAACTGGTGCAGGCCCTGAGATATGATGACGAGGTACGTTTTACTGGACTTTTTGTTGTGAATTTGTGCGTAATCACCTGGCTAGCAAGTCAAAGAGACATAGTTTTTGAAGTTAATGCATCTTCAACAGTTTTACATGGTTCACCTTTGTTGTGAATTTGTTCTTTGCTTTTAATCATCTGGCTAGAAAGTCAAAGAGATACATTGTTGGAAGTCGATGCATCTTTAACGGTTTTACATAGTTCACCACCTTGGATTTAGCATTCCTGTCACTTTTCAGATATGATTGTTCTTTCATGAACAACATATTTATGATTGTGATAAATATTTAGTTAATGATTCTTATTGTACCGGTATGCAAAAAACGAACAGAATTAAACAGCAGTTGTCACAATAGATTTTCTGCACGAAGTAGTTTTTATAATATCTTGTGTGTCTCAACTTGAAAGGGAGCCTTGGAGTAACTGGTAAAGTAGCTGCCATGTAAGTAGGAGGTCACGGGTTCAAGCCTTGGAAACAGCCTCTGGCAGAAATGCAAGGTAAGGCTGCGTACAATACACCCTTGTGGTTGGGCCCTTCCCCGGACACCGCGGATAGCGGTAGCTTTCGTGCACCGGGCTGCCCTTCTTGTGTGTCTCAACTTCCCATCGGTTGTGTGCATTAGGGGTGGGCATGGTGTGGTAACTATCGAAACCAAAATCTTTGTTACCACAGGTTCGGTTTTACGGTATTTGTTATGTGTTCTTAAGTTTTGGTATTCATTAGAGTGTATTGGCATTCGGTATTTATAAGAAGAATACGAAAATACCCAATACCATACCGAAGTGCATAATTATTTATCCATTTCATATATGTTATTATAACACTAGCAAATGTATAAAATAGTATTAGTACAAAAATAATATTTTAGATGGTGGAACTTTGCCTACTCTAACTTTGATTGAAATGTCCTTTTTGTGTAATTGATTAACGGAGAGAATCGCTTGCTTGTACTTTCTTTTGAATATTTCTGCATGTCTGAGGTATTTGTATGATGTAATCAAAACTTTTTTTGAAGAGTTTAAGTCATAATTCTCTATGATATGAGTATATGAAAGTCAAAAGTCGAACAAACTATGGTTACTGATTTACCGTACCGTAAAATACCGAAATCAAACTTCAAAATTCCATACCACACCTAAGTAATTTGGTATTTTAAAACTGAAAACTGAAATTACCGAACTGAAGTTTTCAATACCGTTCCATGAGCACCCTACTGTGCATCAATGGCAAAGGACGCTTAATCTTCCTTCATATAATAGACATGATTGCTCCTAATCATATGAATTTAACTCCTGCAGAAATTGGTAGAAGGATACTTGCTCAGAGCTACTCAAAGGAGTGACATATTCGCTCATATTCTGATATGGAATCTGCAGGTGGGAAGCTTTTGCTTTTTGTTTTAAGATGTTTGTCTTTGTATGCTAAAGATAAATCTGTTTCCTCTTGCTTTATCATGAATATAGGTTTAGTTCTCTATGATAACCACTAACCTGAAAATCACTTGCAGGGTGAGACTTGTGAGCCGGAATCGGGGAAAGATTCTTCTGCAAAGGTAGATAAAATTTTGAACTGATACCTCTTTCTATTAAAGCATCTAATGAACCTTTCCCTCAAGAGTCTTATCTGGCCCTCTTTCCATAAGCATGCTGTGCACAAACTCCATGTTGAGGAAGATTTGTTTGGAAGCTGCAAAGTTTAAATTTTCAGATAATATACGTACTTTTTCCTTCAGTATAGCTATTGACTAACACCACTGTGATACCTCCGAACCAATTTCGACTTGGAGAGTGTGTGTGTGGGGTGGGGATTTTCCCTTTATAACTGTTAATATTTTTATATGTTTATCTTTAGCATGCGGCATTTTTGGCCCTACTTCCTCTTGTGAGACAACGAATAATTGATGGGTTCAATGAAAAGGCTCGTGATGTGTTTCGGAGAGAGTTTGATTTCTTTGACAAGGTCACATCTATATCTGGCGCACTATATCCACTACCCAAGGAGGAACGAAGAGCTGGTATTCGAAGGTGAAATACATTGTGCACCAAGATTTAATATTGTTTATATTTTAATTTGTCAATAAATATGTGTAAGTGTTGTGCCTTTGGACACTTGTCTATCTTGAAACAAACCTCACATTTTGATTTCCTAGGGAGCTGGAGAAAATTGAGATGCAAGGAGATGATCTCTATCTACCTACTGCTCCTAATAAAATTGTGAAAGGGATTCAGGTTGATAGTGGGATTCCCTTGCAATCAGCTGCCAAGGTTCCTATTATGATCACATTTAACGTGGCAGATCGAGACGGCGATCCAAATGATATAAAACCCCAAGCCTGTATATTCAAGGTAAGTTTGAGGGATACAGGTGTATTGCCCTTCGATGTCCTTTTTAGATATTTTCATTCCAAACGAAAGAAAATATGCATATTGTCTTGCATTCCTTCCACTTTTTCCCCACCATATTTTTATGTTTAGCAACTAGTATATGTCAAAATTAAAGACATTTCTTCTTCTCTTGATGTCTTCTTTCAGTTGGTTCCTTTTGATGGTAATTAATTATTAGTAGGTACTTACTCTATTTTGAGTTGAATATTCAGTTTGACCTTTTATAGTTTAGACAGGTCATTTCTTATTATATCAGAAGTATATTCTCTTCAACTCGTTTGCAACGAATGATGTAAGAATAGGAGTCATCAATGATAACTGGTTGGGGTAAAAGGGATAGAAAACTATTAGGTCAAATGGGTATTAGGATGGTGATGGCTTAGGCACGTTGGAGTTTTAGAAAGATGAAGCAGGGCTATTTTCAGCCTTGGAACATAGGTATCGAGAATATAAAATAAAGTGGTGTTACAACAAAAACAACATACATAGAGTAATTCCACAAGTTGGGTCTGGAGAAGGTAGGGATGTGCGAAGATTTGTGGGGAAAGAGGCTGTTTCTGATAGACCCTTGACTCAAAAGCAATGTTTTTGATATATGTGGAAGAAGAATATGACAACAAAATAGCAAGAATCAAGATACAGAGCAAATGAAGCAACAGAGATTGATACAATAGTCTTTGTTGTATCACTATTGTATCAAACATAATTAATTTTCCAACTCCTCTATAATAAAAAAAAAATCAAATGACATTGTTCCTATTGGAGTTATTCTTAAGTTATTGGAATAACTCCAATAGGAACAATGTTATTTGATTTTTTTAAATTATAGAGGAGTTGGAAAATTAATTATGTTTGTTCTTAAAGAAAAACTTCTTTGAAAACTAAAGTACTTATCTTTGTATTCAGGATGGGTGTTAGTTAAACTGTCTCATGATTCTCGGGAGGATGCCTTAATTTGTGTTTGGGTGGATGCTCTCAGGCACAATAACCAAGACGAAAAGTTAGAAGTCCTTTTCGGGCTTCTGATCCCTTCTCCAATGGTCTTCCATCATCAGAGTTCCTCCTAAATCCTTTCTCCGATGGTCTGGCTGTCAGAAACTTGAGAGTGCAAAATGAAAGTTTCCTAATGAGAAATGGCTATGGAGGTATACCAGTGAGGAGAGGGTCCTTTGGAAGGAGTGGTAGTGGCAAAATATGGGGAACTTAGTCCTTGAGGTTCCGAGATAGTCTCAATGCCATATGGGTGGGGAGTGTGGAGATCCATCGGAGCTTTGTGGGCCTCATTGAAGAAGAGCTGACATTGAAGGTGGGGAATGGTATTGTTAAGAGTCCCACATCGGAAAGGATGGGTAGTTGATATGCTGTAAATTTTTGGATACCAGCCTTGTGCTGATGATTAATCTACAAAATGTTACCTTTTGTCAAAAAAAGAAAAACATGCTTCTCTTATCTTACAGATACATCAGTTTTAAGGAATAGCATGTTGAGTATAGGTCATTAGTTGCTTTCAGTTTTGAGCTCGGTGAGTAGATGAACTTGACATGGGCACAGCAATCCTGAGAACTTTTTGCAATCAATAAGTTGTCTCAAGCTTATTCAGATTCTGTGTAATATTGACATCTGTGTTGCTAGTACCACTTCCTCTGTTCTAGTTTATGTGACACTCTTTTCCTTTTAATCTGTTCCAAAAAGTACATAATTATATCTTTAGAACCAATTTAACTTTAAACTTCTTATGAAATGATTATTTAGCCATGGAAATGTCGTGCTTCAGACCACAAATTTAAGTCTTCCTTTCTTAGAGGCCGTACCAATGAAACACCTTCACATAAAATGAAACAGTGGGAATAGTAGTTTCTATAAATGTATATCATCTCATGTAAAATTTAAACGCTCTTACAGAAGACACTTCTATTTATTTAATTAAGTCTTCAAAGCACTTCCCCATGTGTACATCTGATTCTTTTTCTTGGACCAAATGCATAAAAGAATTTGAATGATGATTGGCTTTAGAACTTGAAACCAGGATTTATATCAGATCTGATACCATGTGAAATTGGGTGACCTATCTAATCTAGAAACATAAGTATGTTAGATAGAACATTACCTGTTCTAAATTTACTAAAAAAGAAACTAAAACTTGTTAGGTAAGATTGAACTTCTAGTTTTCAGTATGCTAACGACTCATTCTTGTTTATGCTACTTTTCATATGGCTAAATTTTTTTTCCTTTGGCATAGGTTGGAGATGACTGTCGGCAAGATGTTCTTGCTTTACAAGTTATTTCACTTTTGAAAGATATCTTTGAAGCCGTTGGCCTTAATCTTTATTTATTTCCATATGGAGTTCTCCCCACTGGCCCAGAAAGAGGAATAATTGAGGTGAATCCTTGTATCACATCTGCTTATGGTTTCATGGATTCACGTGCTTTCAGAGTGAAGTTTCATATGTGTTTCTGTAAACTGATAACTTATCCAAAAATAAAAGTGGAATTTGATATAAATTGAAATAAATTACAGTGGAGAAAAGAGACATTTCGAGATGAAAACAAGCCAATACCGATCGGCTAAGTTTTACCCTAATCAGTTGCTAACCACATTGCCCTCGTTCTATATGATTGACTTTTTTTACTCATATCAGATTCCACAAGGGATCTCAAGACTGAATGTCCTGATTATGGAATTCATTGAAAATATCAAGACAAACTTGAAGACTCTAGGAAAACTAAGAATAAATTGAAAAAGGAGAGTAAGAAAATTGATCTAGTTCTTCCATTGTCAGACATTTTATGCCTATGTCTCCTTTCCTATTGTAATTTATGGGCCAACAAACTGCCTGCGTTCACTAATTCCCTTCCAAATAATATTCCACGTTCATCTTCTTATGTCAAACGGTAATTTTACAAAATTATTTGCATCATTTTTTTCAGAATACTTCTGACGAAAGATTGAAAAATAACAATATATTTTGGATACATGTTGAAATTTTGTAGCGTTATGGCCTTATTGGAACATGTAAATCCAGTTGTACTACCATTTAGGAGAACAAATTCAAGTTAAAATTTTATGTGGCTTTTTCTTTGCATAGTGAAGGGTACAACTTTTGTGCATGTTGGAGGGAAGTGGTTTAAAAATAATGTTGTTAGCATCCATAACCGTTGGTCTAAGAAGCTATTTTGTCTCTCCAACTTTTATAAGTAGCTTATAGAGAGTATATATGATGAGACAATAAAAAAGATCACTCAAAAATTAGATGTGTCAGATTTGTTGAGTTTGAGGTATGAATTTTTTTTGTTATTACTTATAATGAAAAATAGAATTACCAGTGGTTTCAGACTTTCATGACTAAGCCAGTAGTCTTGCCCCTAGTCACAAATTAATTGGAGAATTTGTGTATCCTCTTATTTAACCTGCTATATTTAGTTTTATTTTCTTTCAATTCTAAACTTGTTGTCACTTGAGGCAAATTACAGATTCTTTGAATCTCATACTTATTCTTTCTTATTCCAGCACTGCTGTACACGTCACTAGACTAAGAAAAAGCATGTTGCGAACACTGGGCCGACTGTACGTTTGTATACCACATCTAAGTTTTAATCTCAAGTAGTAGGTGTTGTGCATATAATGATTTTCTTCCACCGTGTTCTTCTCTTAGCGAAGTTCACTTTGATTATTATGATTCTAGGTTATCTGATATAGGTCCGTATGAAGGTCTACGAAGTACATGGATCAAAACCAACATTCTCTTAGTTTATCCTCTATATGTGCTACTTGCACTTTCTTTCGAATTGTACTTCTATGCATTGCATCTTCATTTTTCATGTCATCCACTAAAACGTTACTGAGCCTAGATATTTGAAAATGACCAAGGTAGTAGTTCCGTATTCATTATGCACGAATTTCCCCAGATTTCTCCTAGTCATCCTCTTTTTGTTCTTTTGATAAGTGCAATGGTCAATTCTCTGGCCAGAAAGCAATACATGGTTAATATGTCAATTTTTACACACACACATACATATTCTGTAGTTAGTTGAAGAGGATTTTAGTGAGCTAACAACTGATAAATTTGTTAACGCAGTGGGGACACCTTAGAGTACAATTGGGAAAACTGAACTTAGCGTAATTGAAGGCTTTAATGCAAATGGTTGTTAAAGGGATGTTATGCTCACCTACAGGATACGTGGCTAATATTGGTTACTGAATTGTGTTTCTGCAACAAATGTTTAACATAAGCTTTTCCTATCTTCTTCTCGTTCCTTCATATCTTGGATTTATATTTGTAGTATATAGAATATTTTCAGCGACCAATTCGTGATTCTTATGCATTAAACAATTATGGACGCAGTGGTTTTGTTTTATATGGAATAATAATTAACGAGTTGTTTTGGTGAGAGAACATAGCATGTGATACATGGTGGTGTCTTCAACTTCACAGTACATAAGAAAGATGATTTTATGTGTATAAAATGGTGATGAAATCACTTAGGGGTCGTTTGGTAGTGTATTAGGAAAATTAATGCATGCATTAATTTTATGTATTATTAGTACCTTGTTTGGTAAACTCTTTCAACCTATGTATATCTAATGCTTGCATTAGTTATACACTATTTGGTATTAAGATGCGCATAACCAATGCATGGAAATCTATGGTATTAGTAATGCAGTGGGTTCTAATGCATGCATTAGCACGCTTAAAGAAACAATTGTCCCTCAAAACCTTTTCCATATCCATTCAACCATCTTTGTGGAGGGTATTTTTGTAAACATATATATTTTTAAAAAATTATGCAAGGCATGTATGCACAACCAAGCAAGTAGTAAGAAAAATCTCGGAATAACTAATGCAAGCATTACTAATACTAGAATTACTAGTGCAAGTATTACTAATACATCATATTTTGCACTATTCTTATACGTTCTACCAGACGACCCGTTAGTTTTATGTGGTTATTACAGCCTTTTTACCTCCCAAAATGTTTTCAGATCTGTCCCTTTTGCAGGTCGTACCCAATACGCGGAGCAGAAGTCAGATGGGTGAGACAACTGATGGTGGTCTATATGAAATTTTCCAACAGGACTACGGGCCTGTTGGTTCTCCCAATTTTGAAACTGCTCGTGAGAACTTCATCATAAGCAGTGCAGGTTATGCAGTTGCTAGCTTGTTGCTTCAACCCAAGGATAGACATAACGGGAACCTTCTGATTGACAGGTAGCCACCTTTGTCCTCTGTCATAGTACCAATGGTTGTGAAGTTACACTCTAAATCAAGTTTGGTGTTACTTAAGATGCTGAAATACCGTAAAATATCGCTATGCCATGTAGAAATGGATTTAAATGTTTCAACAGTTCACGTGCATGAGCTAAGCGGAGAAAAAAATGCACACCAAAGCATATCTGCCTTTACATATGTCATAGTTTTTCAAAATAATTTTTACATTTTTTTTTTTTTTGAAAACTGGTAATGTTGTATTCCTCAGCATACCCTAATGCCGGAGACCTCTAAAAAGAAGGAAATACTTGTAAAGTTCCCTATAGATCTACAAGTTGCTCAGTATCTTCTATACCTTGTTCTTTACACTAGCAATAATGCAATTCTTTAGATATATCTTCAAAACATTTTCTCTTTCCATACTGTCCACCATGTACATGATGGAATTATTATTCACCATTTCTTTTGGCTCTTCCACCCATTCTGATCCAACAACTGAGCAGATCTGCTGTGTGTTCAGGCGTAGTCTTAAATTGATTTTTCAGGGTTGGTACTCACTATTCTAGATCTGATTTTGAGTGTACTTAGCAAGCGGCCTCCCATTTTCACGCTACTTAGTTTATGTGAGGTTCAGAAAACTTACACATAGCAGGGCGGTGAAATTGCAATGGAGGAAGAGGTGGCTGTTTGTTTCTGCTAAGCTTTCTCAAAGAAAGCACCTGGGAACTAATAGCAGTCCCTTCTCCTGGAGAACTTCCTGAGTGAGGAATATTATATTTATTCTCTCTCTTTAAACCTCTAGAGGACCCTGAAAATGGACGGTTTTAAGTTGCACTCTAATGAATATCAATAAGATAGACAATAAGTTGAATGGAGTCTGCTTGGTAGGTGTTAGAATATGAATAGGAATAACATATTGAATTTTACTTGGAAAGGGATTGTAATGTAGTGTCCTATTAGGAATAGGATTGGAATGTAGTGTCTATAAATAGGGTCTCAATGTAATAATTTAGAGACAACAACAACAACATACCCAGTATATTCCCACATAGTGGGGTCTGGAGAGGGTAAAATGTACGCAGTTCATACCACTACCCCGACGGGGGGTAGAGAGACTGTTTCCGATAGACCCCTGGCTCAGGACCAAGGACCATCCTTCATACCAAACACGCCCTAAATATAAAACAAATCCAAGCTGAATAGAGAAAATAGAGACTCAGATCTGTATTAAGCTCGGGCAGCAAGAGAGTCCAACAACGCCTTGGCTGCAAAACCATCAGAAAATCTGGTAGCATGCCCCGTCAAGATGTGCGTCGGATAACATCAAATGATCAATTAATCTGCTCGGAAGGGAATAAAATATGACAAAATCATCATCGCCTCTTTAAAGCCACCGATTATACTCGGCACTAAATGCTCCAACAAAACCATTAGAAAAAAGAGAGAAAAAAAAGAGTTGAAGGTTGTCGAAAACCTTCAAACAAATGATGTTAACCATATATATTTCCCTTCGTTCAAAATCAATAAAAGGGTTGTTGGCATTCTTGCACGAATTAACCATATATTTAGAGACAACAATTCAATAATATTTTTCTCCATTATTTCTCACATGGTATCAAAGCAGGTTAGAAATATCAGAAAAGATAACTTAGTCACCGTGCGTCAATTCCGGTGACTGATTTGGGTCAACTTTTATTTTGTGGGTTGTGTATAAAATACAACACCACCAAAAGGAACGGAAAGATCAGGCGATAAAACCCGACGAAAACCGCCAGAAAATTACCCTCCACGCGCCGCCACCACCAGCCGGAATCCAGAAATTTCGGCGAGATCTGCATCACGCGCTGGCGCGTGAGCCCATCTCAGGTCGATTTTTGAGTTGTTTCTTTTTCTGTTGGGGTCGCCGGTCTATTCTGACTCCGACCACTTGCTCCTTTCCAGATTCCGACAATTATTTTGAGATTCCGACTGCCGGAACCCTAATTCCGGTGACATCAGTTTTTTTTTTGAGTTTTTTTTTTTTCAGAAATTCAGATCTGGTTCTTGGGATTTTCAAGTCAAATTCCCAAGATATCTTTTGGGCATGATATTTTTTTTTTTGGCTCCAAAAATATTGAAATTGGAAGTTCAAGTCCTATGATTAAATCTAAGCCCTTAATGAGAAGATCAGAAAATCAAACGTCACAGTCCATGAAGAATCGATGAGGGGAAGGGCGATTTGGACGATCTCGTCCTAGGTGTAGTTATTGTAATAGGCTTGAACATACTCGTGGCGTATGTTATTCTAGACCTAAGTGTAGTTATTGTAATAGGCTTGGACATACTCGTGGAATATGCTATTTTTTGCATGGTCGACCAACTAAAAATGCTCATATTGCTCAGTTTAACACCACAGGTGATCACCGGGTGTATTTATCTGACAAGGAATATAATGAGTATTTTCAGTATCAAGCAAGTAAGCATATATTTCTACCAATAGCCTCAACTGCACAATCTCCTACCTTTGGATCATGGGTTGTGGACTGAGGTGCTTCTGATCATATTTCTGGTGATAAATCACTTTTGTCTGATATTGTTTATTAACAATCTCTTCTAGTTATTACTTTAGCTAATGGAATTCGAACAGAGCCAAAAGGAGTTGGACAAGCCAAACCTCTATCTTCTGTCACTCTAGACTCTATTCTTTATATTCCTGGTTGTCCTTTTAATCTTGCATCTGTTAGTCGTTTGACACGTGCCCTTGATTGTAGTATAACTTTTTTTTTATGATTCTTTTCTAATGCAGGACCGCAAAACGGGACAGACAATTGGCATAAGACATGAATCACAAGGCCTTTACCATCTTACCCCTTCAAATTCCTTCATAACATGCTCCGCTACAGTTCCTCCCAACCTTATTCACAAACGTTTGGGACATCCTAGTCTATCCAAGTTATAAAAGATGGTGCCTAGTTTGTCTAGTCTATCAGCATTAGATTGTGAGTCGTGTCAACTTGGGAAACACACCCGTGCTACATTTTCACGTAGTATTGAGAGTCGCTCAGAGTCTATTTTCTCATTAGTTCATTCCGATATTTGGGGTCCTAGTAGAGTCAGTTCACCAGTAGGATTTTGTTACTTTGTTACTTCCATCGATGATTTTTCAAGATGTACTTGGGTTTACTTAATGAAAGATTGTTCTGAGTTATTCTCTATATTCAAAAGTTTTTGTGCTGAAATACAAAATCAATTTGGTGTTTCTATTCGTGCTTTTCGTAGTGATAGTGTCTTAGAATACTTATCCTCCCAGTTTCAGGAGTTTATGACTCATCAAGGAATCATTCACCAAACATCATGTCCATACACCCCTAAGCAAAATGGTATAGCAGAAAGAAAAAATAGGCATCTCATTGAGACTGCTCGCACTCTTCTCATTGAATCCCATGTTCCACTGCGTTTTTGGGGCGATGCAGTCCTCACATCTTGCTATCTCATTAACAAAATGCCATCATCTTCGATCCAGAATAAGGTTCCCCATTCCATACTATTTCCTCAATCACGTCTCTACTCTATTCCGCCTCGTGTTTTTGGGAGCACATGTTTTGTTCATAACTTAGCCCCAGGAAAAGATAAATTAGCCCCTTGTGCTCTCAAATGTGTCTTCCTTGGTTACTCTTTTGTTCAAAAAGGGTATTGATGCTATTCACCTGATCTGGGTCGCTACTCTTTTGAATCTCAACCTTACTATACATCTTCTGATCATCTTAATATCTCTAAGGTTTTACCCATACCTCCAGTCTTACCCACACCAATCTTTGAGGAATCTACGGTTACTTCATCTCCAGCCACAGTGCCACCACTTTTGACTTATCACTGGCGCCCATGTCCAGTATCAGTCCCAGATGATTCATGTCCTGCGCCTGACGCTTCCCCTATTGCGGACCTGTCTCTTCCTAGGTAATCAGTTGCACTTCAAAAAGGTATAAGATCCACTCCTAATACTAATCCACATTATACTTTCTTGAGTTATCATCGTTTGTCATCACCCTATTATGCTTTTATATCATCTTTGTCCTCTATTTCCATTCCTAAGACTACAGGTGAAGCACTTTCCCATTCAGGATGGAAACATGCTATGATTGATGAGATGTCTGTTTTACGTACGAGTGGTACTCGGGAGCTTGTTTCCCTTCCTATAGGTAAATCTACTGTTGGTTGTCATTGGGTTTATACAGTCAAAGTTGGTCCAGATGGTCAAGTTGATCGGCTGAAGGCTCGCCTTGTTGCCAAAGAATATACACAGATATTTAGGCTTGATTATAGTGACACTTTCTCTCCCGTGGCTAAAATAGCATCAGTCCGTTTTTTTCTCTTTATGGCTGGCGTTCGTCATTCGCCTCTTTATCAGTTGGACATTAAAAATGTTTTTCTGCATGGTGATCTTGGGAAAGAAGTTTATATGGAGCAACCACCTGGTTTTGTTGCTCAGGGGGAGTTTAGTAGCCTTGTAAGTCGATTGTGCAAGTCACTCTATGGTTTGAAACAATCCCCTCGAACCTGGTTTGGAAAATTTAGCACAGTTATTCAGGAGTTTGGCATGATTCGTAGTGGAGCTGATCATTCAGTGTTTTATCGCCATTCTGAACCAAATCTGTGTATTTATTTGGTAGTTTATGTTGACGATATTGTTATCACCGGCAATAATCAAGATGGTATCACTAACTTGAAGCAACATCTCTTTCAGCATTTTCAGACTAAAGACCTTGGCAGATAGAAATACTTTCTAGGGATTGAGGTTGCTCAGTCCAGCTCAGGTATTGTTATTTCTCGACGCAAGTATACTTTAGACATTCTTAGGGAAACTGGAATGATGGGATGTCGACCCATTGACACTCCTATGGATCTAAATGCTAAACTTCTGCCAGGACAGGGGGAGCCACTCAGTGATCCTGGAAGGTATAGGCGGTTGGTTGGAAAGTTGAATTATCTCATAGTGACTAGACCTGACATCTCTTTTTCTGTGAGTGTTGTAAGTCAGTTTATGACTTCCCCCTGCGATAGTCATTGGGATGCATTTGTTCGGATTTTGCGATATATAAAGTCATCTCCAGGTAAAGGACTACTCTTCGAGGATCGAGGCCATGAGCATATCATTGGATATACAAATGTTGATTGGGCAGGATCACCCTCTTATAGACGTTCTACATCTGGATATTGTGTTTTAGTAGAAAGTAATTTGGTATCCTGGAAGAGTAAGAAACAGAGTATGGTTGCTCGATCTAGTGCCGAAGTAGAGTATCGAGCAATGGCTGCAGCAACTTGCGAGCTAGTTTGGATCAAGCAATTGCTGAGAGAATTAAAATTTGAAGAAACTGGTAAGATGGAACTTGTATGTGATAATCAGGCATTCCTTCATATTGCATCTAATCCAGTGTTCCATGAGAGGACCAAGCACATAGAGCTTGATTGTCACTTTGTCATAGAAAAGATACTTTAGGGAGATACTATTACAAAATTTGTGAAGTCAAGTGATCAACTTGCAGATATCTTCACCAAGTCCCTCACCAGTTCTCATATTAATTACATTTGTGACAAGCTTGGTACGTATGACTTGTATACACCAGCTTGAGGGGGAGTGTTAGAATATGAATAGGAATAACATATTGAATTCTACTTGGAAAGGGATTGTAATGTAGTGTCCTATTAGGAATTGGATTGGAATGTAGTGTCTATAAATAGGGTCTCAATGTAATAATTTAGAGACAACAATTCAATAATATTTTTCTCCATTATTTCTCGCTGTAGGTTTTTCGGAGATACATAGTAAACATTAGAGATTTTGCCACTTCGAACAAATGTCATTTTTTCTTCATCAACCCGCACTAGTGTAGTGACAGCTAGTGTGATGGGATATCTGTAATTATTCTTAGATCAGTGCTTGACTCTTAACAATAAGCTATACACTGAATAACTAAAAGCAGCAGAAGAAGAAGAAGAACAAAAGAATAACAGAGAAAAAGAAGATGTTTTGGAAGAGTAGAATGAGAGATTTCTGTATATTCAACTTGTTTCCATCAATAGTACATTGTTAGGTATTTATAGGAGAATCAACTGCTCCTATTTCTAACTCCTTCAACTAGCCGTTAACAATGAGTAACTAACTGTTTCAAGAAAACAGTTATAACAGAACTTCAACTTCCTAGATGTAGCAAACTTTTTTAGACTCTTCCATATTTTGTGATTTTCCTTTGTACTCAACACTTCCCCTCAAGCTAAGAAGGTGAAAAATTGTCACACATTCCTAGCTTGTGATTTAAATGCACTTGTTGAGCCTTGGTGAGACCTTTGGTTAGCATATCTGCAGGCTGATCTTGTTAGCAATGTAGTTTGTACTGATCATCCCTTGGCTTATCTTTTCTCTTATGAAAAAGCAGTCAATGCCAATGTGTTTAGTTTTTTCATGGTAAACTGGATTGACAGCTATTTGAATAGCTGATTTGTTGTCACTGAACACCTTGACCGGCAGTTTTACTTCCATTCCAATCTCCTTTAGTAATCCTAGTATCCAAACCAACTCAGTTGTTACAGCTGCTAAACTTCTGAATTCTGCCTCGGCTAAACTTCTGGAAATAGTTGCTTGTTTCTTTGACTTCCAACATACAACTGACTTCCCAATCCTTACAAAGTAACTAGTTACTGATCTCCTGGTTTAAGGACATGATGCCCAATATGCATCACAGTCTCACTCACCTGATCACTTGGTTCACTAGATAGTAAAACACTCTGACCAGGTTGATCTTTAACCTATCTTACAACTCTGATTGCAGCATCCATGTGAGACTTCTTTGGTTCTTGTAGAAATTGACTTAGTGTCTATACACTAAATGCAATATCAGGTCTAGTCATGGTAAGTATAGCAACTTGTCAATCAGTTTTTGATATGCACCTTGATCTGCAAGAGGGTCATCAGTAGGTTGTAACTATTTGATATGATCATCAAATTGTTTTGAGGTCAGTTTGACATTGTAGTCCATAGGAGTGACCACTGGTTTAGCTGCTGTCAACCCCAACTCTGATAGTAGTTCTAGAGTGTACTTCATCTGGTGCATTAGTTTCCCTTCGCTTGACCTTGCAAATTCTATGCCAAGGAAGAACCTTAACTCACCTAGATCCTTCATTTTGAAGCTTTGTTGTAGAATAACCTTTGCATCTTCTATCAATTTCAAGCTATCACCAATGATTAGCATGTCATCAACATACACAAGTACCAAAATGATTCCTTCTTATGTTCTTCTTATATACAGAGACAGATCATATTGGCTTTGAACAAACTAGGACCTCAGTAAGACTTCGGATAACTTTGTGTTCCATTGTCTTGGTGCTTGCTTTAAGCCATAAAGGGATTTGGTCAGTCTGCATACTAAATTCCCTCTGACTGGCAAATCCCTGAGGCAATTCCATGTACACTTCATCAGTGAAGTCACCATTTAAAAATGCATTGAACAGTTTTTCTTTGCAGCAGTAGCAAGTAGCAAGAACAGTTCTTAGTGTTTTCATCTTCACAACTGGTGAGAATGTTTCTTTGTAATCAATCCCTTCTTTTTGTCCATAGCTCTTTGCTACAAGTCTGGTTTTAAACCTCTCAACTTCACCTGAAGCCTTATATTTCACCACATATATCCACCTGTAACCAATAGCCTTCTTACCTTCAGGCAAGGGAACAATCTCCCAAGTGATTGGAATTCAAGGCTTCTATTTCATTTTTCATTGCTTCCACCCATCTAGGATCTTTGCAGGCCATGAGGCTTTCAATGCATAGCTCTTATAGGACTGAGGCAGTTTATCATATGACACATGATTAGCAATAGCATGAGGTACCTTCTTTGTATTTTTAGAGACAAAGTCATTCATCCATGCTGGTGACTTCCTTTGATCCTGAGATGAGAAGGTTGAGTTACAGCTTGTGTAGTATTAGGAACCCTCTGTAGTTGTTGTTCTTGTTGAGTAACCCCTTGACCTCTATTTGATCTTTTTTGATATACCTTGGTTTTTTGGACTGTCTAGGAGTAGGCACACTAGGGTGTAGCTGCTCTTGCTGGTGAACTGTGTTAGGAACCTCTTGAGATGAGACAGTTATAGGAGCCTGCAGAGGTGCCATAGCATCACTTGCTACTGGATATTGATCTTTTAATGGGAATACATGATAGTGAGTCTGGTCATCAACTGTTTCAAGCTTGAAAGGAAACACATCTTCCCTGAATGACACATCCCTACTAACAAAGAAAACATTAGTAGATATGTCATATAAGACATATCCCTTCTTAGTACTAGAATGGCCCATCAAAACGGTTGCTCTTGATCTTGGCATAAGCTTGTCAGACTCATTTAACACCTTAGCATAACAGAGACACCCTATTACTCTTAAGTGCTCACAGGACGGTTTAGTACCATACAACTTCTCATAGAGAGTGTAATAGGCAATACTGAGCTAGGTAACCTGTTTATGAGATAAACAACAGCTAGAACACAATGTCCCCCGAACTTAACAGGTATTGTTGCTTGAAACCTCAAGGCTCTTGTAACCTCCAGGATGTGTCTGTGCTTTCTCAGCCACACCATTTTGTTGAGGTGAATAAACACATAAGGTCTGATGTACAATACCCTTTGTTGCAAACAAACTACTGCACAATGAGTTTACATATTCAATTCCACGTCAGTTCTAATCATTCTCACAGTTTTGTCAAATTGAGTCTTAACATACTCAAGAAACTGTTGTATCTAAATGTACACATCTGACTTAAGTTTCAATAAGAACAACCAAGTGAATCTGGAACAATCATCAACCACTGTTAAGAAAAATCTGTTACCATTCATAGTTGGAACCTTATAAGGACCCCATAGATCCAGATATATGAGATCAAAACAACATACAGACTGAGTATTACGAGTATTACTTGTAAGGAAAGAAATTCTAGTTTGCTTGGCACAAGGACAGGCAATACACTTTTTTACTCTATCTTCTACTACATGAGAATCACTAGGAAGTAATTTTTAAAGTATATTAGAAGAGGCATGACCTAATCTTCTATGCCGCTAATCAACCTCAGCTTGAACCTTACTCTCATCAACTTTAGTAGAGACTTTTGTTGCTGCTGCAACCTTCCTTTCTTGAGACTTCACTAAGAGATACAGACCTCCATCAAGCTTACCAATCCCCCTCACCTTTCTAGTACAGAGATCCTAGAAAACATAGAAATCAGGGAAGGAGGAAGAAATCACTGAGCATTTCCATTCTTAGTTAGTTGAGACACTGAAAGCAAGCTGCATGTAAACTGAGGAATATGATACACATTTGTAATGCTGTTTTCAGCTGACAAATAACTAGATCCCACATGTGTAACCTCAGTCAGATCACCATTAGGTTATACACCTTCCTTGGTTTATCTAGTTGTGTGATTGACTCATCCATTAGTAAGTCTAACTTTTCAACCATATGATTTATGGCTACGGTATCAATTGTCCAATTTTTTGACTCATATGAGGCTAAAAATACACTAATACCTGCATTTGCAGCATTTGTTGTCTCAGTAGAAGTGTGTAGAAGTGTTAGCACAACTGTTTTTGTTGATCATGTTCAGGATTTGATCATATTGTTCCTTAGTAAAAGTAGTTGTTCTCATTTGACCTAGTTGATCCAGCTATAGTTCAGAATCTTCTTGATGACTTCCATCATTGAACCAGTGCTTTGGACAGATCTTGAATGAGAGCCTTTCCTTGTAGTTACTTCTGCAGTATCTTGAGACTCAGTAGTCACTTTGTATGCTGCATTTGTTCCTTCAGACCTGAACCTCTTTTTGAACTTGTGATCTTGAGGGTATCCAATTAATTTCCAACAATTCTCCTTAGTATGACCTTTTAGCTTACAAAAATCACACTGCATATTGTGTAGTTCTTGAATTTATGTCCCATTTCTTGTAAACATGGCTAAGTCAAGATTTCTACCAAAACCTGCAGGACCAGACCTTAGCACACCTGCATGAGTAGCTACAGCTTTGTGACTTTCATCACTAATTATCCTCTAGCTTGTGTATATGTTTCATTAAGTCCCATGAGAAACTGAAACAACTTCAGTTTTTGGAGATGTAGGACATACTCCTTGGATATTTCACAATCACATCCAGGAGTTGGCACAAGTGCATGCACAAGTGCCTCAAATTAAAAAAAAATGACAGCCCAGTGCACTAAAGCTACCGCTATGCACGGTGTCTGGGGCACAAGTGCCTCAAATTTTCCCCATAAATCCTTCAGTTTTGAGAAATAGCAGGACACAGAAGTTGTTCCTTGAGATAATGTTGCAATCTCCTTGTGCAGATTGAAAGTTCTAGCACCATCTACTTAATTGAACCTTTCAAACAACTCATTCCACACAACACTTGCAACTGATGCATACATGATTCCACCTAGTAACTCTTTTGATGCAAAGTTCATAATCCATGATAACACAATAGCATTCACTCTTTCCCGGTGATTGCCCAGTTCAGAAGAAAACTTTTCTTTAGTGTAAGAACCATCAACCTATCCTAACTTATTTCTTCCTAACAGGGCTATGCGCATAGATCTAAACCAGATAGAGAAATTTTCCACACCTGTCAACTGGAAAGAGATGATGTAAGAGATGATATGTATACCACTAACATCTAACATCTGATGGACTAAGAAAGAGTGGATGATTGTAATCCATTGCAGTTACAGCTCCTGCTCTTCTGGTTGATCCACCATCAATTTTGACACCACTAACACCATTTGCCATGACTTGAACCTTCAAATCTCGACTCAAGAACTCCTTCAAGAATCTGAGAAATCCAGATTTTGTGATTGAACACTTTCTTCAACTACAGAATCGACTGAGGTGGCTAGTTTTAGTCTAGCCAACCTGTCTCTGATACCATGTAATTATTCTTAGATCAATGCTTGACTCTTAACAATGAGAGCTATGCACTGAATAGCCAGAAGCAGAAGAAGAAGAAGATGTTTTGGAAGAGTAGAATGAGAGATTTCTGTATATTCAACTTATTCACATCAATAGTACATTGTTAGGTATTTATAGGAGAATCAACTACTATTTCTAACTCCTCCAACTAGCCGTTAAAAATGAGTAACTAACTGTTTCAAGAAAACAGTTATAACAGAATTTCAACTTCCTAGATGTAGCAAACTCTTCTAGACTCTTCCACAGCCTGTGATTTCCCTTTGTACTCAACAATATCTCATTGAATTTCAGATAAACACAAAATCTTTCCATGTATTATGTGTCATTGTCAGTTCACGAGATCTTTATCTTAACTCAAATTGAGTTCAAATTATCTTATGAAAGGACTGAAAATAAGAGGAGACCTCACTTTGGCCTTTAACAGATACACCCCAAGTCATCTAAGTGCAACAATGAATAAAGGTAATAATCCATCAATTTTCAAAAAAAAAATCAATGAGTAGGATCACATACATCAAAATGAATAATCATGAAAGCACAACTATTTTTATCATCACTCAAAGGGTAAGAGTTTCTAATATACTTGGAATAGACATTTAGCCCAACTCAACCCTAAAAGATAGCGGATGAGGTGAAGATTGCCCAAGACCATAAAATATGACCAAGAAACTTACCAACACCCGCACATGCCCAGGCTTGCAAACTGGAGCCTGGACAACATAATGTGGGGGTCAACATCAGAAACCAAGAACTGGGATGAAGCCAACTCTTTTAAGATTTTTAGAAGAAAGACTTTTTTGTGCTCTTTTTTAAAAAACTAATAATCCATTGATAAGTGGTTTCACCCGGACTTTATGATTCATGTATATCTTTACATCACCTGCGAAAGGATATTTATACAATAAATCCTGTAACTAATTATAGAAAGACGACCACGTATGACAAAAGGAAATTTTCTATTCCTGTAATTTCTTTAGAAAAAATAAAGTCATCTAAAATCATGCAATTAATTGGGAGAGTCAACAGTTTCCTCACTGTGCATTCCAGCTTGCATGTCAATGATGTGTCCGACAGTCTGGTTCTATTTTGATATTATTTGAAGATTTTATGAAGGCTGAGATTAAGAAAACATAGGAACTCAAAACATTTGTCTACTGTAAGATTGCTGATACACATTCGTTGATGATTAATGATAGTTGGTTGGGTAATATTGAGTCATCTTACGGGGTAGTGATATTATTTGAAGATTTGTATGAAGGCTGAGATTAAGAAAACATAGGAACTCAAACATTTGTCTACTGTAAGATTGCTGATACACATTCGTTGATGATTAATGATAGTTGGTTGGGTAATATTGGGTCATCTTACAGGGTAGTGGTAAGGTCTGCGTACACTCTATCCTCCCCAGACCTCTCTCACTTGTGGGATTTCACTAGGTAAGTTGTTGTTGTAGTAATGTTGAGTCATCTTACGAATTTCCTTTTTATATTGTTCTGCAGTGCTGGTAGGCTTGTCCATATTGATTTTGGTTTTATCTTGGAAATTTCTCCTGGTGGAAATATGAGATTTGAAAGCGCTCACTTCAAGCTGAGTCATGAGATGACCCAATTAATTGACCCATCCGGAGCAATGAAAAGTGAGACATGGTACCTCTTCGTAAGGTCAGCGATCTTCTTTGGGCCATTTGCTCTCTCCTTTTGGTATGAACTACTTTTTTCTTATGCTAAGGCTGGATTCGTTGTCTTTCAGTTTGTGTGTCAAGGGTTACCTTGCTGCACGTCGCTACATGGATGGGATAATAAATACAGTTTTGATGATGTTAGATAGCGGATTGCCTTGCTTTAGCAGGGGTGATCCTATAGGAAATCTTCGAAAGAGATTTCATCCTGAGATGACCGAGCGTGAAGCAGCTAATTACATGATTCGCGCATGTAGTGATGCATACAACAAGTGGACAACTGCTGGCTATGATTTGATACAATATATGCAGCAGGGCATTGAAAAGTGAGGGAGTCAGTTGCAGAGTTTCTCAGAAGCTGTATATTATGTTTACTTGTATTATATGAAAATGCAAATGTCTGTATCACATATATGTAATTCATTTTTTTCCGGGGCTGGGGTCTCTGTGTGGTAGAAGCGCGAATCTGCAAGCGACTCTCTAGTAAAATTTCAAAGTGTCGCGGAGATGAGTTGCTAGTGAATATTTTTGGTTTAGTATATACACTAATTAGCGTGTAAAAGCTAACGAAAGACATCTGTTTGTAATTTGTTGAGCGCGGTGATATTCTGGAAAAGGTAATTATTGTAATATAGTCAGTTAAATTACACTGGTACTATGTGTACTCTTTGATTTTAGATTTGACATACAACAGCTTGTAGACCTGTTTATTGACATGCTAGTTAAAATTTTCTGTGCTACACTTCAATTCTGGTGTAAAATGAAATGCAGACACTTTCCTTTTAATATTTAGTAACAATTTAACTTTAAAATAAAATGATTTATAGTCACAGAAACACGTAGACCATAAAAACACGTATATTTCTTAAACTTCCTGTCCGATCAAATAATCGAATGATGCCCGTGCTACTATTTGTGTTGTAGATTAGGTGAGGACGGAATTCTTTAGGGCAAACAACATAGATCTCAACAATTTGGAGCTTAATTACAAAAAAAAAAAATAAAAATTGACATTTTGCGTAATTATTGAAAATCTCGATTTTGGATCTGTCGAGATACATAATTAGCTCCCGATATATTCAACGAAGATATATTTTTTCCTATGTAAAGATACATAATTAGCTAGCTTTCAATACATTTTTCTGATATTGAGTCTGTCGTGATACATAATACATCCAATGAAGATATATTTTTTTCTTGTAAAGATACATAATTAGCTCCTAATACATTTTTTCTGACTTTGAGTCTTGTCAAGATACATAATTAGCTCCCCGATACATCCAAGGAAGATATATAATTAGTTGAGATTTTTATAATTACTTTGTAAGGGTATAGATTTGTGTAAATATGACAAGTCAATATCTATATTTATGTTATTTTCTCAATTCTTTATTACTAAGTAGTGGCAATTCATGCAAAGGAGTCATATTTGGGCCTATGCTCAAAATTGGAGCCCATTATTTAATGGTCTTTGGGCTAATGGTTTTCGAGTTCGTTTAAGAATAAGGCTTTTGCTCGGGCCAACCCACAACTCTTTTAGGGTTAGGCTTACAATTTTAAAGTACATCTAATTGGCGGGCCAATTCGCTGCAACTTATCTCCAAGGCCCGCGAGATTGAGCCGACCCATATTGACAGATCTACTCAAACTCTCGATGTTCAACTTGGAAGATTGAGATTGATCGATGCTCGTTTTCTTGCCTCATATTCGTTGATATCCGACCTCAATCTTTCTTCTTATGAACTACTAGATCAAGCTCGATCATGTATGCTTTGTACATGTACCAACAATAAGTAATATATATCAGCATAATATATCTAATCGATAACAGCAACAACAATATTCAAATAGTTAGTTATTAATTGCAATCGTCAATCAGAGATTTGAGCCACTGAGAATGAAAAAAAAAATGTTGGGAGCGGTGCCCCTACATATCATATATATGTCCTGCAAAGCGTGAATCTGAATTTAGTCAGACCTTAATACGAATACTGACCAACAGAAAAAAAAAAGTTAATTGCGATCTAAATTTGGTTCATGAACAATTGAAAACATATAGAGTATCATCAAGCTCATGTACACATTCACTTCATTCCTAAATTTAGGTTTCCCTTTATTCATTTGACTAATACTAGTTGTTTTCAAGAGGTTTGCCTAAGTTTAGGTATTCCTTTATCAAGAAAATCCTTTTTATGAAAAATCATGTCTTTTATGAAAAGTATTTTGTTGAAAAATCTGAAAATAAATAAATATTTTTAAAGATTAAAATTTTATTAGCAAATTGGAGAATGTTTTGATGATACTTTTGAGTGCTAGAGATTAATATTAATGTCTAAATGTTGAAAGTTATAATACATGAAAAATGACTTCCATCCATATGAGGAAATTAAAGTCATTTTAACTTATTTCACCAAAAGACATTTTTCTAAGAGCCAAATGTTAGAAATGACTTTTTTTTTGTTATGCAAAACTTTTCCGTAATTGCTAGTGGTTCGGGTTGTTTCCTTTTCGACGATGAAATTCATTTTGGATATTATCTCACTATCAAACTTTGTTTTTCTGTTATTTTGAGGTTATATCGCACTCTTGACTCGTATCAAAATGCAAATATGAGATTTCGAAGAAAACCAACTAGCTTTGAATGTGAGTTGCATTTCTCGCTTAAACATAATTAACTTATTGATTTTTCAACATAAGTCGTTCAGATCTCCACTTATAATTAGTTCACTCAAACTTTACTTTGACAACATTAGATTTTTATTCTAATTTTCTTATCAAATTTAAGGGTTTTTCCGTCTTAAAGAAAAAGTCAAAGCAGTACCATAATTAATTACTTTAAAAATATAATTATTTTCCATATTTTGCTAACTTCTTTCTTCGAAGAAGGGTTTTGTACCTCAAAATAAATTGAGGATCGCTCTTCTTGTTCCATAATACAATAACATCTACAATGTAGTCGTTTAAGAGTCTTGTTTATGGAAAGATTTTTTTCTCTCATAGTTTCTTTGATATTTTTATATTAGTTTTTATATACAGGTCAATTGACCAAATCATATAATAATTATACTTTTAGTATATTTTTCTTTATCGTCTGGATTATCATTTCTATAATTTACAAACTATAATCTTCCACCTGACGCCCTCTCAATTTCAAACCTAAGAGCATAGATAATTGCTAGATCACCTAAATTCAAATTCATAAGCAACAATAATTGTCTTGTAAGACTCGTTTTCACAATAACTTTAGTCATTAGTAAAGTTAATGCCTAAATGCATGTCATGAGCATGTTCTTGCATAGACATATACTGTAGGAAAATATAAAAGTTTTGCAAAAAATATATACATGCATCTCTTAAAAGGGTTGTAAAGAAGAGATGATTTAAAATTGGAATATTAAAAACTTATTCCCTCCGTTCATCTCTATTTGTATAGTATACTAAAAATTTGAAGCGGAGCTAGCCTAGTAAAGAGAGATTTGGACGAACACCGTTCGATAGAAAATTACATTATTAATATATGGTTAAAATAATTTTTATGTCTATATTATGAATGTTGAACCTCCTTTGATGAGTGTTTCTTCAGATTTTGAACCTCCTGATCAGCAGAAATTTTGATTCCGCATCTGCTAAAAATAGATGTACAATAATCTTTGTTACTATTTATTTTTATTTTATCCTTGTTATTAAATATTCATTATTCAATGCATGTCCCAAAAGCATCAAAAGTTATTAAATTTAAAAGATGATACAGTAAAATTACACGTATTATTCATTGTTTCTTAAAATGTATGTTTACAAAGGAATTTATTAACTGCTTGATAGGCTGCTTCTTGATTCAATATTTATATTTGATTTTTTTCTGATTTAATATACTTACGCATAGAAAATGTGACACAAAGTCATAGCGACTAACTCTTCTCTCCATTTTGAAAATCAGACATCGAAATATCTTGTGCTCACATGCATTTCTTCAATAGTTGATAAGTAAAGATGAACCGAAAAATACTATAGAAAAATATAAAAATTGCAAAGAGATATACATGCATCTCTTAAAAGGGCTTGTAAAGTAAAGACAAATTAAAATTTTCAATTATATATTATAAGTTTATATTATTATTTTAAATCAATTACTCCCTCCGTTTTATTTTATCCGTCTCAAATTTTTTAATTTGATGTCCTATTTTACTTGTCCTATTTTACTTATCAAGACAAGACAACTTTTTTTTCAATTATACCCTTAGTCTAATTGATTAGTCCTTATTATTAGCATTCTTGAAAAATGTTGCAAGGAGGAGTACCATTAAAAATATAAATTGTGCTTTGGAATTAGTCATCCATCAATATTGGAACTAATAATAAGACACAATTAAAAAGGACAAAATGATAAAGTTATATTACCAATCATTATTTTCTTAATAACTATATCATCCCAATTTAAGACGAATAAAATAAAACGGAGAAAGTATATAGTAATAATTAAATTAAATAAATATAAATTGGAATAAATTCATAAATTACATGTAATTCCGTCTATATCGCAAAAGCCAAGTGCATGAAATTTAATGCAACTTTGTACGAGGAAGAAATTAAAATCATTTAATTGGTTCATAGGTTTTGAATTAAAATTCATTGAATCAAAGGCCGGTCATGCACATGTTTTATTATAAATTTCTCTTTCCGTTTTACTTCGTTCGTCTTAAATTATCCGTCGTATTTTTATTCGATTTCTTAAAATATAATATCTCTTTATATGAGTAAAATATTTATATTATTTATAGGTCATAATTAAAATATTTATAGTCTTCAAAAATAACTACATATCATTTCCTTCATTCAATTTTATTTATCCCTTTTTCTAGATTAATTTATCTTGAGCAGAGGACAAAAACGGATCTAAAACTAATTTTAGAATATTTCGACACTCGTTAAATTCGGCACAAATTAGATTTAATTATATAAAATATGTATAAAAATTAGTATAAGACTTAGAAAAACACTCAATAAATTAAGAAGATCGATAGGCGCTTCAGTTTTCAGGCAGAAATTTTAAGTTTTAGGGGTCAATACGTGTGTTCAGACCTCCTGAGCACCCACAATTCCTAAATTCCTAAATTCTGAGTCCGTCACTGGTCGAGGATATATAGGAAACAACCTCTCTATCTCACCTCTGAAATAGTGGTATGAACTGCGTGCACTCACACTCGATCTTCAAACTCCACTTAATAAAAATATACTGAGTATATTATTTTTGTAGTTGTTGCTGCACTCTTATTTATCCAGTTTAGGCTTTACGCTTTTCTTAAGAAATAATGATTAACATTATATTTTCTATAATATTTATATTAAATTAATTTCATTCTCAAGTCTTAGAAAATGAATCAAAGAAAAAGTAATTAATGTTTAAAGTAAGAAATGGAAGAAAAAAAATTCCCTTGATATTTTAAATGTGAAAAAAAAAAAGTAAAAATATATATAAATAGTATAATGGATATAAATAAAAACAAATGAAATAAAAAAAAAATTATTTTTATAATTATTTTTTAAGAAGTAACCGTAGACAAATAAAAATGGAGTGAGAGAATATTATTTTTACTTTTAGTCTTGGTTGGCAACTATAAGGTCAATAGAGATTAATTTTAAATTAATGGATAGACATTATAATAATCAAGTGAAACATGGCAAACATGTAAAATAAGAAAGACTATTATTGCTTTTATTCTTTGTTCCAAAGTCCAATTCATTGTTTCCAAGTCAAAGGACAAATTCATTTTGATTGCATTAACCTTACACACTGATCCTTCTTTTGAATTTTCATTAGCCAAATAGGGGTGTTCATCGATAGGTTCGATTCGATTTTACGTATTATTGATTTGATTTATTGATTTTTGATTTTTGAATATGTAAAACCAATAACCAACTAATAAGATATTTTCTTATCGGTTTCGGTTTATCAATTTTTGATCCTTAACGGTTCGATTTTCGATTTCACCAATAAGAAAATACTTATAAAATAGAAATAGTAACAACTAACATAAAAAAAATGAAATCTTAATTACCGCCAAAACCTACGCAATGCATTTTAGTTTACAAAAATCTTCAAACTTGAACTGAATGTTAGTTAGGAAAAAATTGAATCCTAATTGTTGGAAGCTATAAATGCTTCAAGTTTTTTAGTACGATAATAGCCGAACTTTATATTGTATGCCTTTGTTGCCCTGAATATGTTAATACTTTGTGAATCACTGAAATATGAATTAGCAGTGCATATAATCTATATATATACATATCTCTCTCTATATATATAGAGAGAGAGATAGATAAAGAGAGAGATATTTAAATATATAATATAAATAGAGATAAAACAATAACTTAGTGTATCCTTATTGGGTTATCGGTTTAACCGATTACCCAATAAGCTAAAATCGATACCGAACCATTTACGCAATAATTTTTTTTATAAAATCACTAAAAAATCGTTAACCCGAAAACCCAATACCAATAACCCAATAACATTTTTATCAGTTCGATTTATCGGTCGATTCGATTTTTGCACAGCACTAAATAGAATTAACTAATCTTTTTTCATTTACCACTATAATTAATAGTATTTATTAAATATGAACAATTACAATTTCAATGTCCATTTTTTTGACCAATAACTATCATTAATATGAGTAAAGAGTAAAATAGTAAAATTCATCATTCAATTTATGAGTTTTAAATTCTCGTATAAAATAAAATGTGCCCAGCTAAAATGGAACGGAGGAAGTAAATGATTAGAAACTATAAAAATGTTGAAGATTTATAGTTGATTTTGTTAAGTTTTAGGAAGCTAAAATTTTTTATTTTTAATAAAAATGTTTATTAGGAAAATATAAGCATTATTGAGTAGTAATATAAGTTGTTTTTTAGAAGATAAAAAAAGTAATTTTTTAGTATAAGTATTTTTATAACTTTAACTAAATATAAATTGCTTCTTTAATATTAATAAAAGTACTTTTTAAATTGATTAACTAAACATAAAATATCATTTTTTTCGAATTATTTTTCCAGAAAACACTTATTATACAATAAATAATTTTATAAAAATAAGTAGTTTATGAAAATTTTATTAAACAGACTAATTCATTCCTTCAATTTTATTTGTCACATCGCAGCTTAGCAGTCATTAATAAAATAATTATTGACATAATTATTTTAATTTATTACCCCGATTAATTAATATTTACTATTGTCCTGAAATTAATTTGAAGAATAATCAATTAATGTTAGAGGTAAAACAGAAAGCAATATTATCTTTTCTTAATTATGTACAAAATAACAACAATGAAAAAATATCAAGTAATTTTGAACAAATTAGGGGGTATTAAATGATTTGGAATTAATTTACCAAGATGTGAGGTAGGATGGTTGAGACTAGGATTTCGATATTAAAGAAGAAAAGTCTGTTTATTTTATTTACTTGTTTTTTGTGGTAAAAATTTATGTTTCATTTTATTTGTTCAAATCAATAAATTAAGAAAATTTGTTATTTTTTTTATGATATCTTTAGTATTAAATAATTACATAGAATAACAGTAATCAAATTTAAAATTTTAAAACTTCACTTAATAAGATAAATTTAATAAAATATATCTCTAATTACATTAAAACTCTGGTAAAGTGTGTGTCAGGTTCACAAGGATGAAGTAATATGAAACAGAGTGAGTATAAATTGCGATAGAGAACTTGTCTAGCATCCTAAAATAGTTGTTCACCTTTACTTTTTCAATTTAAAAAATTAAGAGATAATTTATCATTTTATATTTATTTTAATCTTTATCATTGTTATTAATCCAACTCTTGAATTTCAACTCTCCACATCACATATTTAAGATCACAAGATTAAAATGTAATTTGGTATATTTGACATAACTTTAGATTACAAGATTCAAAAAATCTTACTTCCTTCGTTTCATTTTATGTGTTGTCTTTTGACCGAACACGAAGTTTAAGAAATGAGTGAAGACTTTGTAAGGTTTACAAAATTGTCCATTTTAAAATTACTTTAGTATTTACTTTTTAGTTATTTTTTTTATTAAGTGGGATTCATTAAGGATAAAATGAGGTTGACATCATTAAATAATAAGACGAAGAGAGTATTTATTTTCTTTAACTTTATATTAAATCAAAATTGTTCATTCATTTTAAAATGAAAGAAATATTTTTTTTTTAAAATGTGTCCAGTCAAATACTTCTTCTGTTCCATTTTACTCGTCTCAATTTGACATTGCACGTTAATTAAGAAAAATAGTACTCCTTCCATTTAAAAAAGAATGACCTTTTTTCTTTTTTGGCAATACTTTATTTTCAACTTTCCACGTGACATGTTTATAACCACAAGATTAAAGAACATTTTGGTACATTTAACACAACTTTAATTTAAGGCTACAAGATTTAAAAGTTTTCTTTAATTTCTTAAAAAATTTGTGTCAAGTTGTAGGTCGTTCATTTTTAAACGGAGAGAGTAATTAATAACATGACTAATTTACCATAATAACCCTATTAAATGATGTTTACATTTTAATTTGAAGAAAAACAATTAATACTAAGAATAAAAAAGAAAAAAGAAATTATCCCGTCTCGAAAAATTAAATTAAAAAATTTAAAACGACTAAAATGGGACGAGAGTAGTATTTTTAAAAACAAGATCAATTAGATTATCAAATGAGACTAGGAATAGGTAAAGATGTACAGATAAAATGAAGTGTATTTGAAGCAAATACATCATTTGAAATTGAAACAAGTAAGTCCTGTTTTTCTTTCTTAATTAAAAAGACAAGTGGAAAGTGTGGGGGTGAAGAGACATGTTGTCTAGGGGTGAAGAACCTTGGACAGTGTGACAATCCCTTGTTTTACCAGAAAACAATCAACATGCAAATCATCTTGCCCCACTTGGTTTTTCTAATTCACTGAATCCACCCAAATTCCCAACACCCCCTCACCCCACCCCTCCTATAATAATACTATAATTAGGCATACTATATAATATAAGCAAAAATCAAATCATATTGATATATGAGTGTAACAACTATAGATCCATCAAAATCTCATACCAAATGCTAATATATCACACAATCCCCCTAAAACCAAGAAATATCATTGTCAAATAACCCTATATACAATCCCCTAAAACCAAGAAACATCAAGTTCAAAAGATCAACCATTTATAAATCAAAGAAATTTTTTCACCTTTCTCATTCCAAAATCTTCATTTCTTTTTTCTCCCTTTAAAATCACACCCTTTAGAGAGAAAACAACATACAACACCAATAATATATCTTCTCAATTGTGATTTCATTTTCAAGATTCTTGTTCTTGCTAAAGATTGGACTTTTTGGAGTGGTTATCTTCCGGTGTCCGATATCTGCATACAAATTTGAGTGTTATTTCAAAGGTGAAGTGCTCTTCAGGGCGGTTTCATACTCAGGACTTGAATCTGAAACCTCAAAGACAGAGAGTTTTAGGAAAGCACAAGATTGAACATCAAATTTTGAAGAGCTTGGCTCTTGTCCAAGAAGTTTCTTCATTCTCCGGAATTGGAATTAAAAACTCGAGACATCTGATTAAGAGAAAAAACAGACTTTCTTGAACACCACTTCCTTCAAGGTTGAAACCCGAGATCTCTGATTAAGAGTTTACTGGCTACTACTGTAATTCAAATAAACATGGACATGGAATCATCAAAGGCAAAGTTAAGACCATCCAACAACTTCATAAATTTGGATCAACATCATCAATATTTCAACAACATTATGGATTTGAAAACAATGAAGAATTCTGGTGGTGAGTATAACAGATCATTTACACAAGGACAAGGCAAAAAGATGTTATCAAAGAGTTATTTCAGCTTGGAGTCAATAATTTTACTGCTTGGTCTAACAGCATCTTTGTTACTTTTGCCATTAATACTTCCACCATTGCCACCACCACCATTTATGTTGTTGTTAGTACCAATTTTCATTCTTGTTGTTCTTATGGTCTTAGCTTTTATGCCTTCTAATGTTAGAAATGTGACTTACTCATATCTTTGATTGTAGTTAATTTAGAGAGATTATGAAGATAGTTTCTGTTGTTTTGACATAATGATAAATGAAATACATTTTTTCATCTCTCATACATCTATTTTTTTATTTTTTTTTTGATTAATTGTTATCTTTCATCGGCACAAATATCGAGTAATTTTTTCTATTAACGGTTTGGGTATTTTAATACGATCGTCAAGACTATAAGTGGTTATTATACACAATCTTATCTAACAACATTTTTGTGGTAGAATTGTTTTCAAGGCTCAAATTGATGATCTGATTAATGGCAATAATTTTAATATTTTTGTCTTTGCTGATTTAAACCTAAAATTTTATAATCGTAAATTCACTTTATTAATCAATAGACAATCTCCAATATTTTCATCTATTTTATCATCAATCTAGTGTGGTTTATTTGACGAGAGGGAATTGGTCGGATGATAATCATATTTCATCTAGTGTGGTTTATTTGACAAGAGGGAGTTGGTCGACCAAGAAAGTAAAAAGGATGGGAATTCTTGGTGGCTGTGAATTCGAGTTATCAAGAAAGACTATGAATTTGAGTCATCAAGAAAGTAAAAGGGACCGGCCGTAAGTTCGAGTTACCAAGAATGGTGTCGTGCATTCGAATTATCAAGAAAGTAAAAGGGACGGGAATTCTTGGTGGCTCGAGTCATCAAGAAAGAAAAAGGAACCGGAGTTCTAGTGGCTGTGAATTCGAGTTACCAAAAAAGTAAAAGGAGCGAGAGTTCCTAGTGAGGGATAAAAAGAAATTTTAAAAATAAAAATTTAGTGTAGTTTATTTACATTTTATTCTAATTTGTACACAATCTTATCTAATATTTTTAGGGAAGATTATTTTTACGACTCGAACTCATAATTTAATTAGTGGCAATAATTTTAATCTTTTTGTCTTTTCTGATTTAAACCTAAAATTTTATAATTCTAAATCCACTTTATTAATCAATAGGCAATCTCCAATATTTTCAGCTATTTTACCTGCAATTTAGTGTGGTTTATTTGACAAGAGGGAATTGGTCGGAAGGTAATCATATCTCACCTCCAATCTGGAGGTTGTGAAAATGATTGGAGGTTGTGAATTCAAGTTATAAAGAATGTAAAAGGAATGGGAGTTTCTAGCGAGGGATAAAAGAAAATAAAAAGTAGTGTAGTTTATTTACATTCTAATCAACTCCCTTTTTGTTTAAAATAGAATGATCTACTTCTATTTTTAGTCCATTTTAAAAGAATGACTTTTTTTCTTTTTTAATAATACTTTAATTTCAACTTTCTACATGACACGTTTAGGACCACAAAATTGAAGAATATTTTGATACATTTAACACAACTTTAATTTAAGGCCATAAGATTAATTCTTTATTTTCTTAAATTTTGTGTAAGTCAAAGTAAATTTTTTTATTTTTTTTTTTGAAATGGAGGGAGTAATTTGTTCCTCAAATTTGTGAGGTTTATGGTAAAAGGAAGAGGTATTAGAAAATTATCAAGTTTCTTTGGATTAAGGGTGTCCCTCCAATTTGCTTAAAGTAGAGCATCAAGAACCAAATCTTTAAGGCCATATTCAATATGGTGAAATATTCTTGTCTCAATATATCAAGTTTTCTTGGCCTCGTGTATTTTACAAGAATATCAGGTAACTCTAATTAATCGAGAAAAAAGCACCTAGTATTGTTATCTTAATTAATCGAGAAAAAAGCACCTAGTATTGTTATCTTCTGTCTATATGTGCCGATCACAACAATTTTACATAAATATCAGAAAAAAACCACCTAGTATTGAATCGATTAGAGGTAGACCTGATGAAAGAGCTACAGGTTCATTCAATCTAGTATTTTGGCTTAGATCTTGTATATGTAATTTTAAAACTCGCTAAATAAGCATAAATAATAAATTTTTGAATTTGATAAATTATAATTCTGAATTCGAACTCAACAAGTTTAAATTATGGATCCCTTTGAATCTGCCTTGGCCTCAAGGACATAATAAGGAAACCAAGCTCTAACCACAGATAGATACTTAAAGAGTTTAATGTTTACACCAAAATTAACCTTATTAGATAAAATTCAATGTGAGAAAACCTTAGTCTTAGTTAATCATAGTTAAGTGATAAATAGGTGTAACCAGTACACTTGAATTAAATTTATTGATTTGGTGTAAAGATCCGATCTGAGTAAGTTTCTACCATTTGGAACTATCTAACCAAAGTTGGGAAACAAGTTATCCCGATGTAGGATAAAAATAACATTACAATTCCAAAATAACTAATCCCGGGATAAGTTATCCCCACATTTCATCCCAACCAAACATAGGTTAAGTTCATCCGAAAATTAATCTTCAGATTAGTTATCCCTTATCCCTTGTACCAAACGAGCCCTGTTATGTAATTTGTGTGGGAACCCAAAAAATGATCTCACTTATATGGTGCATAATTCTCATAATACATGATTACAAACAGATTTATCACTATTGTTAATTCCCTTTAATGAAAGGGAAACACAAAGAATTATCAACCAGCTTGGACTTTGGCACCCAAGTAGCATCTTTCTGTTCCAGAACATTAAGCTCAATAGGCTTATCCATAGCTGCAGGTCAAAAATATATAGTTGAAAATCATAAGCTATTAAAACCCAAAATTGCACGAACGGATCGTGTCGATTTCCCAGTTAAGCTAACTCAGTATGATGCAACTTCAATGGCACTGCCTAATGGCCATGCGGCTTCAACAAGGGAATTCTTGTATTCGACTTTTTTCACCAATGTGATTTCTTGCTGAGGGTCAAGTCCTGCTCGGTTAAAAAAGAACAGCGGTGAATCACTCAAAACGTATTGAATGAATGTTGCGTAAACTTACTGAAATGTGAATCTAGTTTTTACTCACCGAAGCCATCTACAAGTAGAGTGTACTGATAAACGAGATCCATGCATAGGTATGGCAAGTTGTCGGTCTGTACATGAGGAAATTCAGATTTGGCACGCTCTAGTCCGGTTCCACAAGCATGCTTAGCTGCACTTTCGTAGTCAGCTGGGTGAACTTTTGCAACAGCTAAACTTGGATTAATAATACCAACCTATGCCCACAACATATAACATTTATGTCAGAGACACGGGGAAGAGAACAAATTAGAATACTTTTCTAACTCGTTAGATTTTATACCTCAGCAGCTCTGTCAAAGAAGAATGAAGCAACAAACATGTTTTTCTGGCCATCTCCGCCTCCACCATTCCACACGCCACCAAAGGTGCATTTCATGTGAGTACATGCTGGTTCATTAATTTTCAGAGCCTTTACTGTTACGTCCCTACAACTACTCATGCTTGAACCTTGAGGCAGAGCCGATGCTGGGTGTTCTGCTCCTGCATATTTGTATGACCCTACAAAAACACATTGTTCATCTTCAATGATCTACTTGCTAATACAGGAGAATAAGTACATATCTTCCAAATTAGTATAACAGGGTCAATGTAACTTAAGGATAGCTTGCTACTACTTTCTGCATCTTATCTGTGAATACGACAAGATATGAAGATCCAGGTCACGGAAGGAGGAAGTCGTATCTCTTGTCAACCTCTTTTTTTACTTATTACAGAGAGAAATGATGCCTAGTCAAGCATAGAATGATCATTGCATTGCACAAGGAGAGAAATAGTAAATACCATGATAGCCTCCCAAGATGCAAGGATTTCCAGATTCACCGGTCACCTTCAAGATCTCAGCTCGAGCTGCTAGTAAGCCATAGTGTAAATAGCTGTAAACAACATACATAGATCAAATTAAGCTTTTACAGAATAAAGATGAGATAAGCCGACTATGAACAATAAGTGAAATATGTTCTTGCTTAAAGTTGGATCAGAGATTCATCCTGATAAAAGGTTGGATCAAAGATTCAACGAATAATTTGGAGAGCAGAAATATGCACGGAATTTCTTTAATACCATCACATAATTCTGTATCGAGTATGAGAATGACCTGTGGACGTAAAGGTAGTATTTTGTCCCCTTCAAATACATTTGCTGGACGTATGTATCCTCTCCATCTGATACCTTTGGAGCCTTTTGGGCATCTGACTCTGAGATGGCATACGCCATCTGCACAGATCCACCTCCAAGATCAACCACTCCAACTGTATCAGAATATTTCTTTCCCAATTTGCCTAATAAATAATTAATGGTTACCTGCATTGATACCGTACACAAAAAGTCAGCTAGCTATACAATTAGTTGACCCATATATCAGACTGTAACACGAGGTGACACAAATCATATGATCCATATGATTGGGTCAAACATCAAGAATGAGTTCTTTTTAATGGTTCAGAAAGTTTTTTTAAACATTATTTCTATCGGAGAACTCCAAAGTCCGATACCTCTCTAGTGTTTCAAAAGAGAAAAAGTGAAAGGGAGACTGATTGGTTTGCTTTTCGTCAAGCAGGATTAGTACAACACAACTATGCCTTAACCCCAAGCAAAATAAGGCTAGCAATATGAATCCTCAAGGATCATGTCACTCCTTTCAAACTCACATCGGAGAAAAGTTACTCTTTCCATTTCATTTTATATGCCTTAGTCTAACTAGGCACGGAGTTTAAAAAATAAAGAAATTTATCTTATGGTCTTAAACTAAAGATGTGTATAATTTACCAAAATGCCCTTTGAATTTTATGGTCTTAAACGTGCCGGGTAGAATATTGGAGTTAAAGAGTTGCTAAATGCAGAAAGTGACACTCTTCTGACTAAAAGAAAAGTATAAAGACACAAATTGAAACATAGGAAGTACAAAATAGAAATAAATATAGGGCTAAAAGACTCCTAGAAAACAAAGGAGTTAAAGTAAACATACTTAACATGACTAAAACACATTTCCAACTAATTGATATCACATATATAGCTCTTTTCTTTCCATTATATCCTACTTTTTGCTAAGTTAGCATGGATCCAAGAAATGTAGATCTTTCGAAATAACTTTCTTTCGTTTGATTTTAGGTCTACCTTGTCCGTCTTTAACAACCTCACTCTGTGGTTTCACACTTATGGGTTGGTGTTTCTTATGTAGGATTACTAGTGTATCACCAAAATGGCCTAAGGCAATGTTTAATTGCATAGGATTGACTCACACTTACAGGCTGGTGCTTTTCATGCAGTATACTAGCAACACCAAAAAGGCCTAATTAGACAATGTTCAATTGCATAGAGATTTAATAGCGAAATTCATTCTATTTGCTTATTCTATCTTTTAATTCAAACAATATAGGGTAGAAAATACGATAAAATTAAAAATTATTCTACTTTATCCCGACCCTTTAGGATGGATAATTATCCAATCTCCTTAATTTCTCACACAAATAGGATAACAAAGCCACCTTTAAGATTGGATGAACTACACATGTAATCCTATATTGATGTATTAAGTGCCAAAGGCTTCTAACACCTGAACTTGAGGAAAACGGTAGCTTAATAGCTAAGTTTTTCATGGGATAGAGGTCAAGAAATACGTGAACCACTTGCCAATTCATTGTCCGGTAGCGCACCAACTGTTTGGATTATGTTTGGTATTAAGTGGATTATCAGCTTTTGCCAAGATTTCTCCTAATATGGGTCGTTGGAAATAACCCTGTGGTACTTGAATGGAAGAACTTCAAAGAAGGAATCAGAGAGATTTTGAAGGGGTTGAAAAATCTATTGTACATATTAGAGGGTTACTTAAGTTTCATGTACATATTTGGAGCACCATTACTGGTACTTTTTCTTTATAGAGAATCACATTTTTATCTATGCTCTCTACTTCTGTATATAGCATGTAAATCAAATAGACGAAAGATGTCCAAAAAGCATGTAGCAAAAAGCATGTAGGATAGGAGAGCGTAATACTTCTACCAGAAACCAAGGTTGGAAAATGGAAGTCACGAGAAGAAAGCATTCGGATGGAGAACGAAACTCCTTAGTTGTATTATGTCAATGTAGTGCTTCCTTTTGCTTAAAGAGAGAGAAGAATATCTACTTTGTCATCCATTTCTTGAACTTGAGCTAAAATTCAATCTTTTATCATACTGATAATGTTAAATCTTAGCCAAAAGATCCACTAATCTTGACTTAATTAATCAACAACACATCAGACATCAGAGGGGACTACAGTTACGACTAGCAGAAAATGAACTCAAGACCATCACAACCATTTTGCCTTTTTCTAAATCTAAAAAGAGCTCAATTAAACTAAGGAAGCAACTCCACTGTTGAACAGTAGTTTAATCTATAAAGAAGTTCATAACAGTTTGAAGTTCAAATAACATACCCACTGGTAAGCACCCTCCTGATTTCCATCAAGAACAGTGACCGCATCCGCTTTTGCATTGAAGCTGCTTTTGCTCTTCAGAAAATCCCTCACCTTCAAAACACATTATTTGTTCTTAAGTACTGGCAAATGTAAGTAGAAAAAGCCACTTAAACTTGTAACATAAGACATGCCCAAATAGATGAAGGTCTAGGATGTGAATCAATCTTACCGCTTGAAGAATCCTGTCAGATGCATCACCTTCCAACTGCCTCAAACCTGCAGTGGCCTAGACAGACTGCCTATCAATATTGAGCACATGGGCAGGCTAAAAAGTTTGAACTTGAATACGAAATTACTTTAATAACAATGTTCACTAACCCCAACTCTCACTGGTGTATTACTGCGCAAATTGCGTGGAACTACATTCTCTGCATCCTTTAGAAGTGGTAGAAGAGAAGCAGCAGCAGCCTCAGGATCACTAGCAAATGCACTCAAACCTGGTTTATTCTGTGGTAAGGAAGGCAATTATAGATGAGAATTTGCCTCGAATAGAAAGCATTTACACAAAATCTAGGAAGCCATAAGTGACAAACTAGAAAGAGGCGAACAGATAGCATGTTTGCAGAGCATTATGGATCTCATTTGAGATGCATTTCAATCAATCAAACAACTATATTTCAATCAAAAACTAATCAACAGATACAAGATTTAGACCGACGGTATTAGGAATTCCACCATCAATCTATGACTTTTCTAAGACCTCTCTAATCAGCCTTGCACTTTTTCATTCATAAAGACGAAACCCCGGACATAGAAAAATCATCCCCAACATTTTACTAAACCATGCAGAAACTAGAGTAGTTACCCAGAGAAATTGAGTTGTCATGTTCCATCAGTCATGTTTGATTTAACACCTAGGTAAGCTAGTCATTCCAATAGCTTGTTTAGCACAAATTTTAGCTCTTTTCCACAGTAAACTCTAAATTAAACTGATGTAGAATCTCTCATAGTCACCAATTACCACTGTGTTTTTGAAGCAGTGGGTTTGTCTATATGCGTGTACTTACTTTCATTTCCACATATATGTAACTATAAGATCTGCATCAGACAGTCAGACGCAATAGATTCAACTCTTTATATACAGAGAAAGACTTACTTTATTCCTTATCAAAATATGGAGTACTTTTTATTTTTTCCAACTTATATATAAGGTCTGAGCCACACACAATAGGTATGGTGCTCGTAGTTTCTTCTTGAGTCAATTTGACTTAGTTTCAAAGCTAAATTAGATTAGATTAATTTAATTTTTTAAAATTAAAATTGAGATATTCAAAAACTACATGAAAAGTACTATAAACTACAATTTTCTTTTTTTCAATTTGATTAAGAAATACATCCCAAAATGTTGGTCACAGTTTGTATGGTTTGACTCTAAAAAAGAAAAGGGAGCAATTAAAAAGTAATGGAGGGAGTAGTTTCTTACTTTATCACGATCACTTCAATGCCTATAATCTGAGAGATAAGAGGAAAGCCCTCATCTAAATTCGGAGATGTAACACAAATAATGAATCTCTTCGCTAGGACAACTCGTTAAATCCAAACTAGATTCTATTGGGATCAATAATATATATCATCGTTAACGAGCTATAGCTCAAATTTTACCTTGCTTGCCTAGTAAACTTTGAATCGTACTAAAGCCTATATCACTATATAGTCTATTGTTATTGTTGTGTCGCTTCATTGCCTTTTTTATGTGTAGTGAATCGTTGAGCTGTGACTCCAAAAGCTCGACTGCCGAGGGTGATCGGTATTGGATCTCGCTGTTATCACAAAAAAGAGCCACCACTATCGTATTTCTTATTTTTATTGAAACGGAACACATGAACTCTATTACCGAAACATTTGACTAATAACTTTGCATCTTATTAATATTATATATACATATACTGCCTTCAATTAAAATTTGATTTTACACCATTGTTCATTGCTGCCACTGGGAACAAGATCCAACTTCTCATCAACACAAAACACATGAACTCTACTCCTGAAACTTCCAGCATCAAATATAACCGCATACGTCATAGATCCTCCTCCGACACTCACATAACTCCTCATCGTCGGCATTACAAAGGGCACGAGAGAAACCCGGAATAACGGAACAAAAATCACAAGTATTACGTCTTTATACCTATGGATCTTATTCTTATCAGAGAAAGACTATCCAGCACTCTCCGCTATCTTAATGTCTATTCTCATTGAAATAAACTTTGTTACTCAAATTGAAATTTGACTTACGAACCAAAGAAAGTTACCTGAGCGAAAAGTTCGAGCTCGTTGCCAATGGGAACGAGATCCAACTTGTCATCAAAACAGAAGACGTGAACTCTACTCCCAGAACTTCCAGCATCAAAAATAACCGCATACCTCAACGATCCTCCTCCAACACTGGGCGAGAACTTCCGGTTAAGAGATTCAACCGAATCATAACTGGTCCTCGTCGTCGGCATTGCATAGAGCACGAGAGAAACTAGAAGCAACGGAACACAGATCACAAGTATAACACCTTTATATCTCCGGATCTTATCGTAAAAAGATTCAGTGTAAAAAAGTCTGTTGTTATTCCTCTTTAAAGATGATTTGTCCATTTGGAGTGAATTATTATCGTTGTCGAGCTGTGACTCTAAAAGCTCAGCTGCCGAGGGTGATCGGTATCGGATCTTGCCGTTTCCCGGCGCCGGAGTCTCCTGGGTCTCCAGCTCGAATTGCTCGATCCGACAGTACAGGATAATAAAGCAAATGGGAAATTTAACCGGGAAGGAGAGAAGGTAATGGTTGATAGTCTAAGAGAAATTATAATAGGTGGTTAAACCGGACGTGCTAGTAATTTAATTACTCAATTACTCCCTCCCTACCAAATTCCATAATTTTATTTTTTATTTTACTTATTTTTTTATTAATAAAAAAGAGATAAATTTTTTTTCATATTTTATTCTTTCCATTAATTATTTTTTCTTCAAATTAAAATTTAAACATCGTTTAATAGGGGTATTATGATAAACTAGTCATATTATTAATTATTTTTCTTAATTAACGTGTCATCTCAATTTAAGACGAGGGAGTATTCATTTTTACTAAATGCATCTTTTTAGGTTGCTCATCCAATGTCCCGTGCCCGCATTGGAGACTCAACTAATATGGATCGCGCATTGCAGGGCTTATTAAGGTGCCAGCGCTCCCAATTTATTTAATGCATTTATTCTTACACTGTATTAATACCTCTCTTATATTTATAATTTAGCATAAAAGTGGAATAATTAATTATGCATAAATTTTATGAAATGAAAAGCACTATAAAAAAAAAATATTTTTAATAAGGATGATAACTAATTTGGGACGCAATGAGTAATTTGATTAGAGCGATGAAATTATACTTAGCATAAAAGTGTAGGATCTTAAATTTTTATTCCCTAATTATTAGATTTCGAATTTTTGTCTCTTACTTATTTGATCTTGAATATTTGTTCACTACAGTGTGTGTCTTGAATTTATGATCTGCTAAATAAATCCTAAAGTTTGTGTATAAGGCAGATTTTTTTATTGGTTTATATACATTTATCCTATTGAAATGTTATGAATGATTGTTTTATAGCTTATAGGCATGAGTTTAAACATTTTTCTTATCAATGATAAGTTTAAGTTTTAACTTTTCCATCTAAGGTATAATTTTTGATCAATTGTACAAATTCATTGTTTTTTAAAAAATCATGAACATCGATTTATAAGCAACAGTTAGAAAGTCTATCATATGAATAAGAGTTAATTAAGGAGGATCAAAAAATAAAGATTAATTTTTACGGATGTTATTTTTATTATGAAGAATAAAATATCAAGAAAATTTTATTTTAGGATCATTTTGAAATTACCTTTGATTAAAGTTGTTAATACGAGATGACGCAACCCATTAGAAATAGCTCACACGGATTTTGAAATTTGACGGGCTGACCCAAACGCTCCTTACTATCAGTAGTGGAGCCAAAATTTTCATTAAGGGGGTTCAAAATCAAAAGAAGTAGGCACACGAACTAGCCGAAGGGGGTTCAACATCAATGATATATACAAAAAAAATAATTTTAATCATGTATAAATAGTATAATTTTCCATCAAAAGGATTTGGGTGAATCCCTAAACATGAGTTGGCTCCGGCCCTGCTTACTACTGCTATTTAAAGTGATTAATATATTTCAATACAATTTGGTTGAAAGCTGGGGGTCTATCGGAAACAACCTCTCTACTTCTCCTGAGGTAGTGTTATGGTCTGCGTACACTCGACTCTTCCCAGACCCCACTAGGTGGGAATACATTAGGTATGTTGTTGTTGTTGTTTGGTTGAAAGCGAACTAGTCAATGTTAAGATTGCGCTCCCTCCATCTCATTTTACCCGTCTTAAATTGAGATAGCACGGCTATTAAGAAAACAATGATTGATAATGTAACTTTACCATTTGACCCTCTTAATTGTGTCTTACTATTTGTTCCAATATTGATGGATGACTAATACCAAAACACCATTTATATTTTTAATGATGTATTTTTAATGGTACTTCTCTTTACAACATTTTTTAAGAATACTAATAACAAGGAGTAATCAATTACACTAAGGGTATAATGGGAAAAAAAATTATCTTGTCTTGATAAATAAAATAGGACAAGTAAAATGGGACATCAAATTAGAAAATGTGAGACGAGTAAAATGGGATGGACGGAGTATTAAAGATAAATGCATTAAAGTCACACATCTCCTTCTACTCTTGATTTGGCATATTTATTATAAAAAATAATTAATACTATGATAATTTTATCATAGTATTTTTATTAAATATTATTTATATTGCATGTTAAAATTAATTTGAAGAAAAATAATTAATATTCAGGGTAAAAGAGGAAAATTGAAATTATTTTTTCTTGACATATCAAAAATGATAAATAAAAATACAATTAAAAATTTGGAATAAGTAAAAATGAACGGAGGAAACAGTTTAGAACTAGCTAGAAAGATTGAGCCTAACTTTTTTTGTATAGCTAAGATTTTCTCATTAATAAAAATGATTGCTAAACGTACAAGGTATAGCCAATAACTCCTCCAAAATCCAAATTGGCGTGGTTAACCCTCTTTTAACCTTTATTAGCATGATGACAACTAGAATTATTGACACATTTTTATTTTTTTTTGTTCAAACCAGAAAAATTTCATTTAACCAAGTAAACCATTTAAAAAGGAAAAAACATAAATATTCCTCAAACTATTAATATTTTTTCAATTACAATTTTTTGTGAAAATTCTATTACCTTTAGATTATTTAAAAGTAAATTATTATGAAAAAAAAGTCATCTTAGGTCCTCAATTCGTCTTTATTTTGTCAATTGAATACCCTAACTTACAAAATAATCATCTAGATATCTTCAAATTTTTTGTGCAGTGGCGAAGTCAGAATTTCAACTAAAGGGGTTCAATATTCGAAGAAAACCTAGCCGAGGGGGTTCAACACCTACTATAAATACATAAAAATAATTTTAACCATGTATAAATGGTGTATTTTTCTGTCGAAGGCCGATCCCCCTAACACAAGGCCTGGCTCCGCTCCTCGTTTTGTGTCACACTCGCCTTGAATGTCTACTAAATACAATCATTTGAGACCAAGTTAAAGATAATTAAATATACACTTTCAAAATTGAAATACAAGTTTGATTGCATGTACCATGCCTTTTGGAAATATGGGGGAATGAGACATAAATATACTTCCATTTTTAATATTCTTGAAAATCTTTCTTGTATTTGTGTGGCTCTCATTGGTTTCATTCAACAAGAAGCAACACAAGTCTTCTAGTACTACAACATTTCAACAAAAAACTACATGTGTCTCTCTAATGCATCCCACACCTACATATACACCAATCAACACCAAAATCATTCACAAAAATGGCATTACGACAACCATTTCTCTTTGAATTACTCCACTCAACAACTTCATTAACTCCAAGAACTCCTTTTGTTTCACTACAAATACCTCAAATTTACCTTCATAATAATAAGCAAATCAAGAAACATGGGAGAAGTTGTTATGCAATAGCAGGGAATGTTGGAGCTGAAGTTGATGGTGAGGATCAAAGTGTGGTTTTGCAAGATACAAGCTTAGAGGAATTGAGAGGACAAAGGGAAATTGTTGGTTATGATTGGACTGAAGAATGGTATCCTTTGTATTTGACTAAGAATATACCTGATGATGCACCTTTGGGTCTTACTGTGTTTGATAAACAAGTTGTTTTGTATAAGGATGGTAGTGGTCAACTCAGATGCTTTGAAGATAGATGCCCACACAGGTAAAACAAATATGTTTGTGATATTATTTAAGTTTTAATTATGTTTTCATTGTCCTTAATGTGCCGGGCCGGGGCGTATACTTTATTAGTCTATTGGAAATAATCTCTACTTCATGTGAGGTAGTGGTATGGACTGCCTACACTTTACCCTTCCCATATCTTACTTTGTGGGAATACACTGGACATGTTGTTGTTGTTGTCCTTAATGTGTTAAAAGGGCAGTTCGGTGCATAAAGCATTCCGTGTTCACGCGGGATCTTGAAGGGCTGGTAATGATATAGATAGCCTATCTTTGTGTAAGTATTAGTGATTGTTTTCACAGCTTGAACCAGTGACCTAGAGAGCACGTGGAGATAACTTTATTGTCCTTAATGAGTATTCTTGAAATAATATCCACAGGAAATAACAGCCTATGGCAGAAATGCAAGATAAAGTTGCGTAGAATACACCCTTATGGTGGGTCCTTCCTCAGGCACTGTACATAGCGGGAGCTATAGTGCACCAGGCTGCCCTTAGTATTCGTAGGTATGCTGGGTACTAACACAATCGGAGATCAAGATTTAGGATTTTAGCATGATCTTATTATGCATAGACATTTCAAAATTTTTCTTTTTGCATATTGAAGGGGAGCCTTGGAGTAATTGTTAAAGTTGCTGTCCTATGATCAGAAGGTCACGGGTTCTGGCAGAAATGCACGCTAAGGTTGTGTACAATACACCTTTGTGGTGAGGCCCTTCCCCGGATCCGACGTGTCGCGGGTGCTTTAGTGCACTGGACTGCCCTTTTTTTTATACCCCTTTTATGTGTCCCTTATTGAATTGGCAATTCCCTAATTAATTACTACTACTCCATTTAATAGAGGTTTGTTTTACAAAATTACCTTTATTAATTATGCTTTGGAAAACATCCAAGTTTGATCAACACTTTATGACTTATGTAGTTACTTAATGACAAGTGTAATATTGAAAGAAATAATAAATTTCTCATGATTAACTACCCTGAACAAGTGAAAGTAAAATCCCTTGTTCGCATAAGTGACAAGTAAAAGGGAACTTAGGGAATATTTAGTGTTTCGCGTTAATAATACTCCCTCCGTCCCATTTTACCCGTTCCAAATTAGGATGACACATCTATTAAGAAAATAATGATTGGTAATGTAACTTTATCATTTTGCCCCTCTTAATTGTGTCTTGTTATTAGTTTCAATATTGATGGATGACCAAAGCATGATTTATATTTTTAATGGTACTCCTCTTTGCAACATTTTTCAAGAATGCTAATAACAAGGAGTAATCAATTACACTAAGGTATAATGGAAAAAAAAATTGTTTTGTCTTGATAAGTAAAATAGGACAACTAAAATGAGACATCAAATTAGAAAATTTGGGACAGGTAAAATTGGTCGGAGGGAGTAGTTTAACAGCCTTAGGGGTTTCTCCTTGTTGAAGCAAATTTGCAGCAACCACCGGTTGAGTTATCAGTCATTGGCAATCCTCAAAAGTTATAATGATGTATTTATATGTTATAAATAAGATTTACGATTACGAGGATGACAAGTTAAGGATCTAGTTAGCACCTCTTATGGGTGAACCCGATGTAATAGCATTTTCCAATGGTATACATAGTTGAGTCGAAAGAAACAAGTTCAAGAAGAATTCACCCTGCCATAACCTCATAGTGAAATATGATATTTACTAGAAGTATTTAGTACAAGCATGTTATATATTGTCATGAATGAAGCTTGATATACGTTGGATTCGTGATATGGTATCACTGTCAGTCTGTTATGTTTTAATTCTCCAAATCTGTTGATAACGTGGGAAATAATCCTCCTTTAGTGCACATTTCCCGTCCTACACTCTCCCTGGCATGTATCTTTTGTCTATCTATGTTTTTTTCATTTATTTTGATGGAGTGGAAAAGGGCAGAATCTCAGTTGTTCGTGATAGTAAGGCCACTATGTCACTTACAATACCCCGCGCTGTCTGTCTATTAGTTAAGGATTCAACTAAATTGCCTTCCAGATTGTCGGGGGATCACTTCTTTCGGCTTTACTTCTATGCATTTCCAAAAAGTAACTATTGAATCGTGACAAATTCCTCCTCAATTCAGGTTAGCCAAACTCTCTGAAGGACAGCTGTATGATGGCAAATTGGAATGTCTGTATCATGGTTGGCAGTTCGATGGAGATGGTAAATGTGTGAAGATACCACAGGTTGGTTTTATGCATCTTTCGTTTTGTGTTTCATGTTGCAAATGTTATACTCCATTTTCATTCTCGTCTTTGATTTTGCTCCGGACAGCTACCTGAAAATGCTAAAATTCCTCGATCAGCTTGTGCTAAGACATATGAAGTTAGGGATTCCCAGGGAGTAGTCTGGATATGGATGTCTCACAGAACACCACCTAATATTAACAAAATCCCCTGGTTCGAAAACTTTGAGAGGAAAGGTTTTCGAGATAATTCTACAACTCATGTGCTCCCATATGATCACTCTATTCTTTTGGAAAACCTCATGGATCCTGCTCATGTCCCGATATCACATGATAGGACAGATTTTACAGCTAAAAGGGAAGATGCTGGACCACTCTTTTTCGAGGTGACAGAAAGGAGTAACCGAGGCTTTGCAGGTTGGTGGGGTAAGGAAAAGGATCAAGGGAAAGCAAACTATACTCCGAACTTCTTACGTTTTGAAGCTCCTTGTGTTCTTCACAATAGTAGAGAAATTGTTGATGAGAATGGGGAGAAGCACTACTTTTCAGGTCTCTTTCTTTGTAGACCATCTGGTCAAGGGAAATCCATGCTTATCGTTCGGTTTGGGACCACAAGAAAAAGTACCGGGATCCTGAAATTTATCCCAAACTGGTTCATTCATCAGAATGCAAGCAAGGTCTTCGAGCAGGATATGGGGTTCCTTTCGTCCCAAAACGAAATCCTAATGAAAGAAGGGGTTCCAACCAAGAGACTCTACTTGAACCTAAAGTCGTCGGATACATGGGTAACTGAGTACAGGAAGTGGATGGACAAAGTCGGCCATGGAATGCCTTATCATTTCGGTCACAACACCATTTTCCTGCCTCAACAACCTGCTGTAGTCGAGCACGCCCCTGCTGGTTTCGTTGCCAATTTTTCAGCTTCTCAGCCAGCTAAAGGAGGAATCGGAGAAATGTATGCTCCTAACCCCGCCAACAGATACTTCAGGCATGTAGTCCATTGCAGGGAATGTAGCAATGTCGTTAAAGCTTTTGAGACTTGGAAAAAAGCCCTCTGTGTCATCGCTCTCCTGTCAACTGCATTCGCGATTCTAGTGTCTGGAAGACAGTGGAAGGCTGTTTTTTTGCTTTCAACATCCCTATGTTTGGCTGGAGCATACGCCTGCTCAAAAGTCATTGCAATGAATACAATTAACTTCATAAGGACTCATAGAAGATTGTAAACCCGAAGTTCTGAAATATTCATTGGCCTATTCAGTATGTTTTCCTTTCATTTCCCTTGTGGTTCGGCCCTTCCTTGGACCCCGCGCATAGGGGGTGCTCAGTGCATCGGGCTGTTGTTTTTAATACTCTTCTTAGAACTAGAAATTTGTGGACACTCTCAGTTCCTTCATGGTGTTAAAGTGTGTCTATATAATAGCTATACTCAAATTGATGTTTTTCATGTAAAATTAGGATCCAGGCTTATATGTTTTTTATACATATTACTCCCTCTCCCTCTGTCCCAATTTATGTGTCATTGTTTGACATGGTACTTATAAGTAAACCTCATATTTTGTCTGCTATGCTTGATTGATCCGTACGCTTCTTAAGTAAATTGAATGATCGCGGGATGTTGCTGCAACTAACTACCTGGACTAGGTGCGTCCAAGCTAGTCCGAACACTACTGTCATAAAGGAAAATAAGTGTTGGATGACTACTTTGATGGGCAGAGTTACTCGGTATATGCGCTGGTGGGAGAAAATAATGCCCCATCGAAGTTAAGGTGTGCAAGTTGACGGGAATACCATCATTGTAATGACATTTGGGCATATTGCTACATCTTTAAAATCACGGTACTGTATTTGTTCTTTTGTCTCAGAAGTGAGGTAGAGAGGCTGTAGTTTCCGTTAGACCTCGGCTTAAGGCAAAATACAATTCAGAAAAAGATGTAATAGAGTAGTACTTATTAAGCAAACGAATACAATGTGGTTCATCATTGTTATGCCCATGGATATACTGTATTCCGCTATAGAGATATTATAGACATGTGTATACACTTATAATGAGTATCATACAATATATTTCACTATTATGAATATATTGCATTGTTATTATGTGTGCTGATACAATGTATTTCGTTATATTTTGAAATAAAAATTCTAGTACCAAATCTCATGCGTAAAATTTTGAGATCTTTCTTAAATTTGGATGCAAATAACACTATTTATGGAAGTTTGTGGGTCGTTTGGTATGTCGACCAAATCATCCCAATCTTGTAGGCCTGGGACGTCCTAGACTAATTTATATCACATTGGAGGTTGTATAAAATAATCCTACGTTGGATAGAATAAGATGGGATATCTAAGACTAAATTTGGTGTATGTTTAGTCGATGCCATAAATTAGTTCCGATATAAATTTATACCAACCAAATTTATCCATAGATATCTCATGTCATTTGGGAAACCAAACATTAATGAAATAGTCAAACATAAGGGCGCTAGTTATAAAAACTCTCTTAGCATTAAATTAATTACAAAATATAATGGGTAAAGAAAAATTGTGTGTATCTTAGGTCTGTGTATTCCAGATACACGTGCATTGATATACCCGACCCTGTGTATCTAGACTTTTTAAAAGCTATTTATCTGAGTTGTGTATCCCAAATACACCTGAAATTTGTTTTGCGTATCTGTGCAGTTACTTCAATATGTAATAGCCATGTATCTCAGATACAACCAAAATTTCTATTGTGTATCTAAGCAATTACTTCAAATCTAATAGTTGTTTATCTCAAATACACTCAAAATTTATACTGCGTATCTAGGTCAATTACTTCGGGTACATCTTGTAATTAGGGATCAAGCCTCCTACATTTCTGTTGTGTGCCCAAAAGTATAGGAAAAATAACATAAATATACACCTTAATTTATCATATTCACACAAATCCCTACGTAATTACAAAAATCTCAACTAATTATATATCTTCATTGGATGTATCAGGGAACTAATTAGGTATCTCGATAGACCCAAAATCAGAAAAAAAATATCTAAATATAATTATTTATCTTTAAAAGGAAAAAATGTACCTTCGTTAGATGTATTATGTATCTCAATAGACTCCAAATCGAAAAAAATGTATTGAGAGCTAATTGTATATCTTTACAAAGGAAAAATATATATCTTCGTTGGATGTATCAAGAGCTAATTATATATCTCGACAGATCTAAAATTGAGATTTCAGTAATTACGTAAAATATCAATTTTTTTTGTAATTAAGCTCCAAACTATCGGAATTTATGTATTTATCCAGAAGGATAGCCTTTCTCCAAGCCCAAATACCTAGTGAGTTGGTTGAACTAAATTAGAGCCCAAATCCAAAAAGCCCAAATCTCTACCAAACCCTAATTTGTTCCTTCGTATTATATTCATTCTCTTTTCTCCCCCAAAAAACTCTTCACCTCTCTTTCTCTCCAACGAAAAATCAAAATGGTATGTTTCTGTTTATCTCTAATTAATCCAACAAAATTAATCTTTTTTGTTTTTTACTATTAATGTTGTTTCAATTGTTAGTTAATTAGTTAATAATAATTTGTTTTTCTTTAATTTGTCAATTTAATTATTAATTATTAGTGTTTTTTACTAGTTAATATATGTTATATTTTCTTCCCATGTTATTTCATTTTATGTTACTATTTACTGTTTTTAGTACTTTGATTATCCTATTATTTTGTGGCAGTGATGATTGTGGTCTGGCCCTTAACTGAGCCCATGCACAGTGGGAGCTTTAGTGCATTATGCTTTTTTTTTTGTTTTTTTTTAGTGACTGTTATGTTTTAGTGTATGTCTTCTTGTGCTTTTTTAAGTATTTTGTTTTGGTTTCTTCACTTCCGTGGTTTCTTTTTTCTGAGCTGTTTTGTAATGGTTTTACTTGAGCCGAGTGGATATTGGGAATAACCTTTCTACCTTGTAGGGGTAAGATATGAGTATACGCTATCCTCGCTAGAATTTACTTGTGGGATTACATTGGGTATGTTGTTGTTGTTATTGTTTGGTAGTAGCTCTAAGTTCTCCCGACTCCATCTGTGGGATTACACTAGGTGTGTTTTTGTTGTTGTTGTCGGCGGCAGAGCTAGAATTTTTAACTAAGGGGGTTCAAAATTGAAAGAAGTAAGCACACGGACTAGCCGAAGGGAAGGGGGGGTGGGGGGTCAACGTCAACTATATATACATAAAAAATAATTTTAAACATGTATAAATAGTGTAATTTTTCGTCGAAGGGGGTTCGGCACCCCCTAGCCGTAAGGTGGCTCTTTCCCTGGTTGTTGTTTGGTAGTAGATCAAAATTCCCCGACCCCATCTGGAGAGTTACGCTGGGTATGTTGTTGTTGTTGTTGTTTGGTAGTAGCTCAAAATTTCCCGACCCCATCTGTAGGATTACACTGGGTATGTTGTTGTTGTTGTTGTTGTTTGGTAGTAGCTCTAAGTACCCTGATTCCGTCTAGTTGGATTACACTGGATACGTTGTTTGGTAGTAGCTCAAAATTCCCCGACCCCATCATTGGGATTACACTGGGTATGTTGTTATTGTTGTTTGGTAATAGCTCAAAGTGCCCTGATTCCATCTGGTTGGATTACATTGGTTATGTTGTTGTTTGGTAGTAGCTCAAAAATTCCCCGACCGCATCTGTAGGATTACACTGGTATGTTGTTGTTGTTGTTGTTTGGTAATAGCTCAAAGTGCAATCTAGTTGGATTACACGGAATATGTTGTTGTTTGGTAATAGCTCAAAAATTCCCCGACTCCATCTCTGGGATTACACCGGGTGGTAGTAGTGCAAAGTGCCCTGACTCCATCTAGTTGGATTACACTGAATATGTTGTTGTTTGGTAGTAGCTCAAAAGTTCCCCGACCCCATCTTTGGGATTACACTGGTTATGTTGTTGTTGTTGGTGGTGCTTGGTAGTAGCTCAAAATGCCCTGATTCCATCTAGTTGGATTACACTGGATACATTGTTTGGTAGTAGCTCAAAATTCCCCTACCCCATCTTTGGGGATTACATTGGGTATGTTGTTGTTTTTTGGTAGTAGCTCAAAGTGCCCTGACTCCATCTAGTTGGATTACACTGGATATGTTAATGATTGGTAGTAGCTCAAAAATTCCCCGACCCGAATCTTTGGGATTACACTGGGTATGTTTTTGTTGTTTGGTAATAGCTCAAAATTCCTACCCCACCTTTGGGATTTCAGTGCTCAGACCCCATTTTTGGGATTACACTATGTTGTTGTTTGGTAGTAGCTCAAAATTCCTACACCTACCTGTATGATTACTATTGGCTTGTTGTTGTTGTTGGTGGTAATAGTTCAAAAGTGTGATGAAATAGAGGTACTAGTTTGTGTTTAAGAATTAAATCTGTTTTTTACAAAAATCTAAATGGCTAATTACTAGAAAAATAATTCGATGAAGTGGGTTGAGCTGCGGGGTCTCAGGTTTAAAACCCGGGCGAGGTAAAAGACTTGATTTTTCCCCATCTGTTAGAGCTTTGGAGGAGGATAGTGTTACCAGGGTCGCTGAATCCAAAAAAGTACTCAATTCTCTCAGAAGTTCTTATTATCTCTACGAGGTATAGGTTAGGTCTACATACACCTTATCCGCGCCTAACCGCGTGGGATTGCACTAGGTTTGTTGTTATTTTTGTCCCAGAATTTCTTATGCATTTCATGAAAATGTTTTTTCAGATTATCCCAGAGAAGAACCGGAGAGAGATCTCCAAGTACCTCTTCCAAGGTTTGGTTTCATTATTTCTTTCTGTTTTTTATGTATTAGATGCTTTCAAAGATTAGTTGAAATGACGTTGGTATTTATTGTGAATTTTACATTTACGGCATTGTAGAGGGAGTATGCTTTGCGAAGAAGGACTACAATTTGGCGAAACATCCCAACATTGATGTGCCAAACTTACAAGTGATTAAGCTGATGCAAAGCTTTAAGTCGAAGGAGTACGTGCGCGAGACCTTTGCTTGGATGCACTACTACTGGTATCTTACCAATGATGGCATCGAGTTTCTCAGGACTTACCTCAATCTTCCTTCTGAAATTGTCCCTGCCACATTGAAGAAGTCTGCCAAGCCCCTTGGTCGTCCCATGGGTGGACCTCCAGGCGATAGACCCCGGTAACCTTTTCACCAACAATTTATGTAGCTTAAATGAAATAAAGTATCTCGAGTGATTGAATTGATTTTGATGTCTTCCTTCGTATTTTGCAGTGGACCACCTAGGTTTGAGGGTGATAGGCCAAGGTTTGGTGATAGGGATGGGTATCGTGCTGGTCCAAGAGGTCCACCTGGTGAATTTGGAGGCGAGAAGGGTGGAGCTCCAGCAGACTACCAGCCTGCATTCAGGGTATGTCGAAATAAGCTTCCTTTATTTAGTGTCTACTTTTTAGAGCAAGTTTTGTATTGAGACTTTGAAGGGAATGAAATAGGAATTATTTTTGATTAAGGCATCATGTCCTTATGTTTTCAATCCATTTATATTTTCACTATGGCATGAGGCTTACCAATTTCTGTCACTTTTTACTGTTCAAGTAATGTCACTTTCCTACATTTTAGAGGAATTGAAATGGAGAAAACATACCATAGTAAAATGTTCTTGTCATTCTCTGATGCCAATGTGCCATTTTACTTGCTGAATTGTAAAATCCTGGTATTGTTATTATCTTTTTTCCCTCTTGATGCATTGTTTACTTGCTTACCAATTACTGTAAGGAGCCTATTGCACTGTAGTGTATTTCATTAAGATGTCCCTGTTTTAGTTGTCTTATGCTGAACTTCCCATTGGACATATCATTTTGGTTCTTCCCATCCCTCTATAGAAGTGGAATAGTGCATTTCAGGATGTTGATTTTTGCGTCCCTTGGTACATCTTTGTCCGTCTTCTTTAATTGACCTATATGTGATCCGCATGTCAATTGATGTGGTTGAAATGTTACCTGTTAAACGAATTCGTTCAGTGGGCACTAATGTCTGATATTATGGTTTCCGTTGGTGGACAATCTAATTTTGCGCATCTTACTCGTGATTTTAGGCTACCTACTCATTGTTACATTGTGTCGATTAAATCTAAACTATAATTTTGTACTTGTAGGGTGGTGGTGGAGGTGGAAGACCTGGATTTGGGCGTGGAGCTGGAGGTTTCGGTGGTGCACCCCCTAGTTCAAACTTCTCTTAGGTTGCTATTGTTTTGTGTTATTTAGCCAAATTTTGATCTTCAGATGTTGGAATTGACTTAATCTATCTTGGATCTTTAATGAACTGCTACATTTTCTGGTCATTGTGTTACATGGCACAACAGAACACTTGCAACATGTTTTATTTCAGAGTAAAATAGCCTCCCCAAAGAATGATAGATCATTCGTCTTCTCTACCGCCCTCACCGTAATCCTACAAGTGAGGGCTAAGAGGGTGGTGTGTACGCGACCTTATCCCTACTGTTTCGTTTTTCAAGTTTATCTGCCTCAACTCAATTGTGCATGAAGCTTACATATTTGCTCCTAAAGTTTGGCTTGTCAAAGTTTAATTCCAGACAATTTGAAAGCAGACAAACTTTTGTATTTCAGACATTTTTCGAAAACATAAGTTGTATTTCATAAAGAATAAGGAAAAATATAATCATTAACCCAGAGTCCATAACCTCATTCATAAGGATCACTTCCATGCCAAACTAGATTGTCAAGATCTATCTATCTAATTGGCTTCTTGTCATTAGGTTGCTTAGTGTAATTTTTTGCCGAGGGGTTTGGGTGAACACCTTGGCGTTGTAGCCCCTGGTCCTGGCGTTTTTGTTGCACGAATGCAGCATAACCAGCACCAGCATGTGCACCAACAGTAGAGACAGGGTTCACCTTGTCCCACTTCGACTTTTTCTTCTGTCTACCATCCCCAGCTGCCCACGGTGGTATGATGACAACCTTTGCACTCGTCCTCTGACGCTCCTGCTCTCTTCTGATCTCCACTTCACGCGCCTGTGCCTCTATTTCATCGTAAAAATCACCTTTATTATATCCATGCAGATCGAATACATCTTTACTGAAACAAGATCCAATTTGATCAATCTTATGAAAATTCACTAAATGCTCCAACAAATCTGGATTTCTATATCCCTTGTTGCTACGTAAGTCTGCATTAAAACTTCTCCCAGTTTTCGTCCTTTCATCGAGGAATTTCTCTACCGCTGCTTGCAATTCCATTGAACACTTCTCCTTTGGTGGAGGATGAAGAAAAAAATTCTCCAACATATCTACTTCTTTTTGTTCTTCTGGATGAACAACAACATTAACAAATTCTACTACTACTTGTTTTTCATGTTGTTTGTCTTCGTCTTGTTCTTCTGCATGAACAACAACGTTAACAAATTCTTCTTCTTTTTCATGTTGTTCTTCTTCGTCGTCGTCGTCGTCGTCACCGTAGACAGCCAGTTGAGCTATGCTGCCTTCCAATTCTTTCTTATGTGATGCCATTGTGATCAAGAAAAATTTATATTCGTAAACTCAAATAATTCTCCACAAATAATTTTGGCTACTAGCACCCCTATTTATAGTAGTGTAAAACCTAATGTAGATGGAACGAGAAATCCTGGTCCGATATTATTCATACTAAAATAAGATATATATATATATATATACAGCCATTAAATTGCATTATTTAAAGTGTTGCTTAGGCAGGAAGCAAATAAATTAACCTAAATTAATCTAGTCTAATTTGTAGGCAAAAAATTCCTAGTCACAAACTCTTCTAAATGGAACTACAAGTTTGCTTAGCCGCATTAACAACTTAATTAAATCATATTCCATAAATTAAACCCTATAACATTTTTATTAACCTAATCACATTCTTCTTATTTTTTCTGCAATTTCCTTAATTTCCTTAATTTGTAGTTTGTTATTTTGTTCATGAAGGGAAATAAAGTATCCATGGGCATCCATTAGGGTTTTTAGAAGGTTATAATATAGAATTGATTCATCAAATGTTCAAGAATAAAATACCAAAGGTTATAATATTTTAGTAATTTCTTAAAATTTTAGTGTCTACGTAAATTAAGAAATACATTTTTTTTTTTTAATTTGAAGCATCGCCTGGTCTTGCTTTTGTTGCCACTCTTTTGACTTTAAAATTAATTACTTAATTGATCAATATTCATGACACCTGGATTTGCTGTATTTGAGTCGAGAATATTTTGAAAATAATCGCTCTATCTTCACAAGGTAGTGGTAAGATATGTGTACACTCTACCCTCTCACAAGGTAGTGGTCGTAAAATATGTATATACTCTATCCTCTCAGACATTGTGTATGTTGTTGAAGATTAATGATTAATATTGATGACATGTGATTCTTATGTATAACATTATTTCAAATTATTATGAATGGAACTTGTGAATATATATATATATATATGTGGTTGATGATCACTAACTTTGAGCAATGATAAAGTTATTTTCCAATGCTTACATCAAAGGTAATTGCCTATATTACACTGCATGGGGTGCAGTGCTCTTAATTGGATCTTCTATAAATGCGAAATGTTTCGTACACTGAGGGTCAAAATCTTAAGTATTGTGGTTCATATATATTTTCAGTATGATACTTTCAGAGCATTGTTTTATTTATTTATATTTTCTAGTATCTTTTAGGGAGTTACGGAATAAATAATTGATGTTTGCATCAGGACAAACTGTCTTATGGTGTGGCTCTCCCAAATTTCACATGAACATGAAATATTTTGTGCCCCAAAATATCTCTTTTTTATAAATTCAGAGAAGGAAATAAGGTGGTAGATGCAATGTGTGTTGAAGGTATTTTCAATACTCCCTTCATTCGGTTTTACCTGTCACATTTTGAGTTGACATATCCATTAAGAAAATAATTAATAACATGATTATTTTATCATAATATTCCTATTAAGTGATGCTTACATTGTATCTTGAAATTAATTTGGAAAAAAAGCAATTAATGTTAAAAATAAAATAGGAAAAAAGAAACTGTTTTCTTTTGATATGTCAAAAATAACAAGTAAAAATAAAAATTCAATTAGAAAATGAATGACAAGTAAAAGCGAACAGCGGGAGTAATTTGATTGCCTTGATCATATGTGCATGTAGATAAATGGATATATTCACAATATTGGGGAGTTTCTATAAGGGTGTAATGGAGTGTTATACCTTAAAAAAAAGTATGGGAGAAATAACACTAGTAAATGCAAGAATATAGAGCTTATAAAACATTAAAAATAGGCAGCAATATTGACCTTTATCCATTAATGAAGGGGATGAAAATCACACGAATGTCATTGAAGTTTAAAATTTTCGTAATGATAAAAAATATTACTTCCTCCGTTTTATTTTAGTTGGCCCTTTTTCTAAAAATATTTATTTCAATTTAGTTGTCAATTTGATGAAATCAAGAGGATTTATTATGTATGTTCTTCCAATATTATCCTCAATAATAAATAATTAAATAAAGTGTATTTACTCAAATTCATATTTTCAATGTATAATTAATAAGGTTATTTTAGTAAAATAAGTCTCTATTAAATAATTTCTTAAAGGGTGTGCCAAGTCAATAAGGATCAACTAAAATGAAACGGAGCGAGTAGAGAATTTCTCCTCATCTACATAAATTATGAAGAAAAGTTATCCCAATACTCGTGTTAAAATAAGAACTTATAAAACATTTAAGATAGGCAGATCCGTTAACCAACATGGGTTATATTGCAGTGGATAAGGCTGTTACACCCCTAATCGAAGGTCGAGGGTTCGACTCTGGGTACGAAGAAAACTCTATTGGAAGCGCTGCCACCTTAATGGGCTCTGCAGTGCGCGATCCGAATTAGTCGAGACTCCAATGCAGGCACCGAACACTAAAAAGCTAGATCCGTTAATGAAGGGGATGAAAATCACTTGCTCGTATCAAGGTTCAAATTTTAGTAAGGACTAAAATGCTAGGGAATTTTTTCACATTTACATAAGTTAGGAAGAGAAATTACCTAAATATCGGTGCATATTGGAAGTAAATCATACTTGAGAAAATAGTCAACGTGGGCGTAAGCTGGCCATATTTTTTAGATGAAAAGGATAGCTCGATTCACTAAAACTTATATTATGTGCAGAGTTCAAACTATAGATAAGAAACTAATCATAAGAATTTATTATACACAATCTACACAATCTTATGATGTATTTTTATAAAAAGAAAAACTTTCACCGCTTAAAATTCACGACCTCGTAATCACGTAACAACTTATATTTATATTTACCAGTTGACTAGTATTTAAAACTCATCTGTTTTCCACTTTGTCAGAAATGAGTAATAATCATTGATATACTCCCATGACCAAACCAAATAATAGAAAAAATTACATAAGCTTATCTGTATATACTACCTAGCCATAATGTATATATGGAGAGAGGCGGAGTCAGCTTAGTAATAGGAGTTTCGTTCAAATCTTTTTCGATGAAAAGTTATATTATTAATACATGATTAATAATTTTAGGATTGTGTCCATAAATGGGGGTCGTACTTTACGGATGCCATATTTCTTATCTCTTGTTTCATATTGCGCTTATTTATCTTATTTCGTATTGCTCTGATTTTTATTTTATTTTTAGTATGTCTTATTCCTTTTATGTTATGCCACCCACCATGCTTAATGGTGCATTACGCTCTTACTTACTATTCTTTATCTTGAGCCGGGGGTCTATTGTAAACAACCTCTCTACTTCTTTGGAGGTAGCGGTATGGACTGCGTACATTCTATCATCCCCAGACCTCACTTTATGGGAATAAACTGGGTTTGTTGTTGAATACATAATTAAAATAATTTTTATATATATATTATAGATGTTGAACCTCCTTCGATGAATTTCTCTTCAAATTTTAAACCCCGCAAAAATTCTGATTCTGCGAGAAACTGCAAAGTATAACTCAACCAGGTCTTAAAAAAATGTGATAAAAGGTATTGACAACACTGTGACCCACAGGACAGAGCCATGTACGTGAGGGGTGTCAACCGATCGGCACCTTCTTCATCAGGAAATTATGCTGTGGATATACACTACATATTGATATCTTTTGGCTTTTTCGTGAATTTACTTCTTTATATTTTGATATTTCTTAATGAAAATTCTAGTTGGTTGAGCATGAAATCTCTCAGGTTCGAAACCCCTTCCTACTTTCTCGATTGAGCTTATAGCACAGGAAATTCTCATGTATGATTTGTAAGTTATCAAATTGAAGCGAAATTTATCTTGTACACATTTGAAGGATAGCGACCGCATGCAGATTTCTCCTCATTAGAAAGAAAGAAAGAAAAAAATAATACTAGCACATGGAATCTCTCAAATGGGAGATCTTAGGTTCAACACCCCTTCCTACTTTCTCGATCGAGCTTATAGCACATAAAATTCTCCCGTGTAATTTACGAGTTATTAAATTAAAATCAAATTTATCTTGTAGATATTTGAAGGATAGCGACCACATGTTACTCCAAATAAAAAAAATATTAATATAGCTACTTATAACAATATGGGTAGCTAGCTTCTAAATGGGGTTAGATTAATGTTACACATTAAAAAGTATGGAACAAAATCATACATAGAACATGCAACTATGCAAGCATTAACATTTCACAAAACAAAAAAAAATTATTTTAGGCTTCACTATTTTCCACTCTTTGTCAGAAAATAATTAAAATCATTTACTATACCCCTACCAGATTAACCAAACCAAATAAATGCACCCCCATAAATTAAATACTCAACCTTCAACTTCCTCCTCTTCAACTTTTTCATTTTTATTCCTTCATTTTACTGGGCAACAAACTGAAAACACAAAAGAAATTAAGCACTTTATACCAAAAATATATGGAGAAACTAAAAATATATTTGAGCCAAAAATTATGTCCATATAAATATTACTACAAAGTTTTATTTCTTGTTATATTTTGTTTATTAACACATTTTCCAAATACTTCTTGTTCAACACTTTCATTTAATTTTTATGGACTTTCTTGTCCTTCAGCTGAATTTATAGTGAAAAATACAGTGAGATCAGCTTCTTCTATGGATCCAACTCTACCTGCAAAACTCCTTCGTCTTTTTTTTCATGATTGCTTCGTTGAGGTAAATATTTGATCGTATATATAAAAGAATTTTTATATTATCAGTGTAATTTAACGTAATATATTTACGACTTTCTCTAAATATATATAACATATATATATATGTTAGAGTTTGTGACCCAAATTCTGTTGATCCGGCCTAGAAAAGTTCGCGGTGCGACCCATGTTTGTGATTTTTTGTGAGGTCTAGGATTTATTTGTATGCATGTATTATATAAGTGCGTTTAGTGGATCGTTTTGGACGTTTTAAATACGTCATTATATTCTCCTCATTGTATTCTCTATCCATCATAGTGAATTTCTCCTCCTTTGCCTGTGGTTTTTCTCGTCAAAGATTTTCACGTAAATCTGTGTATTCATCTTATTTTCTTTTGCTTGTGGTTTGCTTATTGTTGTCCGATTTATATATATATATATACACACAATTTTTTTAGTGTACATACATCATAATTTTCTATATACTTGCTACTATTTTTTTTTTTTTAATGAAGAGTATTTATTGTATGGCGACGTAACACTCAATATAAAATAACTTAATGATTATGAGCAATTACTTATGGTTTACACCAGTCAATTATGTGTCTTTTATATACACTTTATATCACTTAATTACAATTAAGTAGTTTTTTCATTCGCTTTTACTTTTTACTTGTGAGTAATTTACTTATTGAATTTCTACTTTTACTTATTAGGTTTGACATATTAAGAGGGACAACTTCTTTTTTTCTATTTTACCCTTAACATTAATTTTTTTTTTCAAATTAATTACAAGATATAATGTAAGCATCATTTAATAGGTGTATTATGGTAAAATGGCCATATTATTAATTATTTTTCTTAATAGATGTGTCAACTCAAAAAAAGACAAGTAAAATCGAACGAAGAGAGTATACTAGTTAGGGTCTAGGAGTATGTAAGTTCACTATAATTTACACTCTATGGTAAACTTCATCGGTCTGATGTAAACACCGAATAAATAAATTTTAAATAAATAAGTTCAATGAAATTCTTCCTCTAATATTACTTCTTTCGTCTCAATTTATATCACACAAATTCTTTTTTTTCTGAACAAGTTAGGAAGAAAAATATGTCATATAAATTAAGACAGATGACGTGTTCTTTAAGTTTAGTATATGAAAAATTGACCAAAAAAATATTGGCGAAAATTTTAATTTTTTTTTTTTTAATCAGGGTTGTGATGCATCAATACTATTAGAAGGAAATGCAACAGAGAGAAGTGATCCAGCAAATAAATCAGTTGGAGGATTTTCAGTTATTGACAATGCTAAAAGGGTGTTGGAAATATTTTGTCCAGCTACTGTTTCTTGTGCTGATATTGTTGCATTGGCTGCTAGAGATGCTGTTGAATTTGTATGCTCCAAAAACTTATCCTCTTTTTTTTTTATTTTTTTTTATTGAGATAACTATTCAGTACCTCCGGAATTATGGTCAAAGTTGCTATGACACACTTTAACTTTATCGGGGTCCTATTATCCCCTAAACTCAGTAGCCGTTTGGCCATGAAAATTATTTTCTTTTTTTTTTTGAAAAATTATCTCACTTTAGTGAAAAAAGTGAAAACTCACTTTAGCCCTCCAAAAATTGTTTAGTTTGTCACATATAAAAATCTGATGTTTAAATGGAGAAGGGTATAAGAGTAGACTCTTTATCAATCGAGTTTTGACTAGTGGATTAGCTGCCCAAAAAATAATTGTACTTGTGATCAGGAGGTCACAGGTTCAAGTTCCACAAACAGTCTTCTTTAGATTGTTTTCACGTCTTCTAAGCAATGGACTTGCTTTAGATTACGCTCCTTTAACGACTCGAACTCACAGTTTAAGAGTTGAAAGTGAAAGATATCCTTATCATCCGAGCAACTCCCTCTTATCGATTAAGGTGTGTTAATTTTGATGATAACAAAACAGGCAGGAGGTCCAAGTGTTCAAATTCCAACAGGAAGAAGAGATGGAAGAGTTAGTTTGGCAACAAATGTGAGACCAAATATAGTGGACACAAGTTTCACAATGGATCAAATGATTAATATTTTTTCCACTAAGGGACTTTCGTTAGATGATCTTGTTATCCTATCAGGTATATCTATTTATATATACTTCTTTAATTTCTTTCATAAACTCATTTAATATGATTAAATTTTTAATTAGGCATTAGAGGTACAAACATAAATTTAGGAAAAAGAGCAAGAAAAATATATCTAAACTTTGGCGAAATTTGTTGTAACACGCCTTAACTTTGTGGGGGGTCTTATGTCCCCCTCGACTATTTATTACTGCATTTCTGTGACCTATATTCTCCAGCTGGACCATTCAAACCCTTACGCGCTCAATGCGCGCGTATTCACGCAGTGGTTCAGCTGGACAAATATATATTATAGAAATCGGTAATAAATAATCGAGAGGATCATAGAACCCCACAAAGTTAAGGCGCGTTACAGCAAATTTCATCAGAATTTAGGTATATTTTAAAACATTTTCCCTAAATTTTATAAGTAATTTTACCAAATTATAAAGATGCCAATAATTTCGAAGATGAGAAGACTAGCAACAGTGTTTGTGTGGACAAAAACTTTATGAGTTAATAGTACTGTAATTTAAGTAGGTCACAAGAATTTAAAGCTATTTATTCCTCACACCTGGTTACGCGTATTCACAATTCTAAATGACATAATATAACAAGAAATTTCGATCAAAATAAATTATTTTTAAAATAGGAATCTTTCTGATAGTAACGTTTTTGGTTTAAAATATTACCAACAGTAACGAGACTCTACAACTCTGCCACATGCACTCTGCCAATTATCAAACTCTACAGAGTTTGATGTGGCAGACTTGCAGAGTCTCGTCGTCATTGGTAATGTTTTAAGCCAAAAACGTTAATGTCGGTAACGATTCCTACTTTAATGCCGTTTTGGTCTGTTAATTTTTTGAAAACCTAATATGTTGCTGCGAACAACGTTTATATTCTAGTTTTGTAAGGTTTTCAAAAAACATATTACTTTTGGTGAATTAATTTTAAAAAATAACTTATTTTGGTCATAAATTCCTTATTTACAATCATATATTGCCGCTTTTAGTCCACTCATTTAATTTAATATGTGAAATTTGTATCTTTTAAGTTTTATTTTGTCAATTTTGACTAACAACTTGTATGCCAAAAATTGTAGGTGCACATACAATAGGATCAGCACATTGCAATGCATTTAGTGCTCGTTTTAGAGTGGACTCAAAGGGCAATTTAACACTAATTGACCCTTCATTAGACACAACATATGCAGCTGAGTTAACAAAACAATGTCCAGCAGGTGCAGCAACTTCCTCTATTACTGTCAAGAATGATCCTACAACACCTCAAATCTTTGACAATCAATATTACAAAGATTTGTTAGCACATAAGGGGCTTTTTCAGTCTGATTCAGTTTTGTTTAGTGATCGAAGAACTAAGGAAAGAGTCCTGGAGTTCGCGAATGATGAAAATGGATTTTTTCAGAGTTGGAGTCAGTCTTTTGTGAAGCTTTCTGTGCTTGGAGTTAAGACCGGAGATGTTGGAGAGGTCAGAGCTTCTTGTTCGGTCGTTAATTGATGTGAGATAGAGTTGCGTATGCAGAACTTTGTGTAAGTTTGTGTGGAATTATAGTGTCTCGAGTTGATATTTTACATATAGGTGGTGTGTTAATTGCTACAGGGTTTATTGTCATAATTTGGGCTTGTAAGTATGTTTTGAGTTTAGTGTTAAGTTGGTTTGTCTCAAATTGATACATACTTTGTATTATCTTTAATAAACATCGACCTATTGTATATTCATATTTTTTCGGAGTTGGAGTCAGTCTTTTGTGAGGCTTTCTATGTTTGGAGTTAAGACTGGAGATGTTGGAGAGATTAGAGCTTCTTGTTTGGTTGTTAATTAATGCATAATAGAGAGGCGTATGCAGAATTTTATATAAGTTGTGTGAGATTATAGTGTCACGAGTTGATACTTTGTTATTTACAACATTTTCGGGTACAAGAATCTGTATATACATGCAACAATAATTTCAACACAAGTTCAAGTCTAAGACTAGAACATTTATGAAGTTCCTTAACACCTTCAACACTAGATTATAAATAATATATCCAAGAAGTGTGTTAACTTTCAAAAATGAGATGAAACAGAATTTTAAGGTCAAGTCCCCCGACTTCACAAAGTGTCCTAAGGAATAATTTCCCTCATTGTACCCAAGGTTATGTAATTTTCCTTCCAGGATAAAATGACCTTCAATCCGAACAATAGCGGTACCTCAAATTGTTGGATTCTTCGAACTCACTCAACAGCTTAATGATCACACAGAGTTTTTGTATAGAAGAAGAGTGTTTTTGCTATAAAAAAACATGCAAATACCGAAGGATTATATCAGGTATTTATAGCCTTTAATGTATCCTTTTGGAAAGGATGCATTGGTTCAACAGAAAGACACCTTTTCAGCAGCAGTCACGTCCCTGCGCTCAGTGTGCTGGACATGCGCCTGTTCTGCGGCCGCAGGTGACGTTTGGCATATTCCAGTAGTTTCTGCGCTACATCTGCGCCCATAGGTCACCCTACAACGCAAAACAGTGTGCCTTTTCCCTCAAAGGGTTGCATCCTTTCGTGATGCGTTGCGTATGCGTCTGCATGGCATCAAAAATGCGCCCGCACTAGGAGAAAAATAATACTATCAAATTTTGAATTAAAAATTTCACTTGCAAACAAATCATTTTCCAAAGTCGAAGCCGAGCAAGCACCGACAACGATAGCGGCGTGAGGTACCACCTTGCTCTTGTCTTACTATCCATGTGGAGTTGGTATTTCTCATTATAAACACTTACAAGTTCTCTTCTCCCACCAATGTGGGAGAATTAGTGAACCTTCCTTTAAAAAGAGTACTTTTCAATTTGAGAGTACACTTTCTAAATTGGTGTCTCTCTTCCCTCCACCATTTTCCTCCATTTTCCATTCACATATACACCTTGAACCCAACATATTTTACATATAAGTGGTGTTTTATAGGATTTATTTTCATAATTTGGGCTTGTATGTTTGAGTTTAGTGTTAAATTGGCTTGTCACAAATTGATACGTACTTTGTATTATCTCTAATAAACATTGATCTGTTACATATTTATATTTTTTTGGAGTTGGAGTTAGTTTTTTTTGTGAGGCTTTCTATGCTTGGAGTTGAGACTGGAGATGTTGGAGAGGTCAGAACTTCTTGTTCAGTTGTTAATTGATGTGAGATAGATTGGCCTACGTAGAATTTTATGTAAGTTCGTGTGAAATTAGTGTGTCGAGTTGATATTTTACATATAGGTGGTGTGTTATAGGATTTATTGTCATTATTTGGGCTTGTAAGTATGTTTGAGTTTAGTGTTAAATTGGTTTGTTTCTAATTGATACATACTTTGTATTATTCTTAATAAACATCGACCTATTACGTATTCATATTTTTTTGGAGTTGGAGTTAGTCTTTTGTGAGGCTTTAATTCTATGCTTGGAGTTAAGACTGGAGATGGTGGAGAGGTTAGAGCTTCTTGTTTGGATGTTAATTAATGCGTAATAGAGAGGTATACGTAGAATTTTACGTAAGTTTGTATGAAATTATAGTGTGTCGGGTTGATATTTTACATATTGGTGGTGTGTTATAATGTTTATTGTTATAATTTGGGCTTATAAGTATGTTTGAGTTGATTAGTGGTAAATTGGTTTGTCTCAAATTAATACACACTTTGTATTATCTTTAATACATCGACCTATTACATATTCATATTTTCTTAGAGTTGGAGTCGGTTTTTTGTGCAGATGCTGGAGAGGTTAGAGCTACTTGTTCAGTCGTTAATTAATGTGTGATATAGAGTGGCGTACACAGAATTTTATGTAAGTTTGTGTGAAATTATCGTGTCTCGAGTTGATATTATATATATAAGCGGTGTGTTATAGGGTTTATTGTCATAATTTGTTTGAGTTTAGTATTAAATTGGTTTGTCTCAAATAGATACGTGCTTTGTATTATCTTTAATAAACATCGACCTATTACATATTCATATTTTTTCAGAGTTAGAGTCAGTCTAACTTTCTATGCTTGGAATTAAGACGGGAGATGATAAAAAGGTTAGAGCTTCTTGCTCAGTTGTTAATTAATGTGTGATATAGAGTGGCTTACGCAAAATCTTATGTAAATTTGTGTAAAATTATACTGTCTCGAGTTTATATGGTACATGGGTGGTGTGTTATAAGGCTTATTGTAATATTTGGGGTTGTAAGTATTTTTGAGTTTAGTGTTAAATTTGTTTGTCTCAAACTGATACTACTTTGTATTTTCTATTATATAGAAGAGGTGGTTTCGAGCACCTCTTTCAATTACCAAAAAACCTAATTATTTCCACATAATTAGATACCATGCCCTAATATATAATAATTTTATTATTTTATCATAATGATTTAAATATTTAATGTATTTTATTAATTTATATTAATTAACCATAACTACATATTGAAAGTAAAATTTATTTATTTATTTAATTATCTATCATATTCAAAATTAATTTGTTGCCACAAATCACAATAATTAATAACTTAAAATATTTAAAAGACATATAGAAATTTTATTGACTCTTACCAAAAAAACCTCTACTCCCACTTAATTACATACCATGCCCCAATATATAATAATTCCATTGTTTCATCATAATGATTTAAATATTTAATATATTCTATTAATTTATATTAATTAACTATAATACATATTGGAAGTAAAAAAAATTATTTATTTAATTGGCTATCATGTTCAAAATTAATTTGTTACCACAAATCACAATAATTAATAAATTAAAATATTTAAAAGACATATAAAAATTTTATTGACTCTCATTATTTTAGCAATACCACATAAATTGAGATAAAAGAAAAAGTACTGCAAATCATAATAATTAACAACTTAAAATATTTAAAAGATATATAAAAATTTTAGTTGACTCTCAAAATTGTATTGAAGCCACATAAATTGGGACACAAGGAGTAAATATATTATTTGATAATTATGTAAAAATTATTATAAATCACAATAATTAACAAGTTAAAATGTTTTTTTAAAAATAGATAAAAGTTCTATTCAACTCTCAAAATTTTATCGGCGCAGCATAAATTATGACAAAATAAAAAATTATCTTAATTAATTGAAACTAAATATTTAAAGTAAATAAATTTTATTATTTTAATTGAATTTTACATAAAAAATAATCTTTTTATTTATTTATTTTAGAAAATTTAAATTTTAAAATTACTTTTTCCTTATATAGAAATACTAATATTTAAAATTAACTTTAAATTTTTAAATTACAAAATTAATAAATTTAATTTAATAAATAAATTTCTAATGAATATTTCCTTAGAATTTGTGTTGGGTCAATATGTATCAAGTTAAAAAGAAATAAAGAAAAATATATAGTAAAATTTTATTATTGTGAAAGATAAATATAATGCACTATCCAATAATGTTTAATAATATCATATTTTGCAGATGCAAATATAGTATCCCGTATTTAATTAATATACTATTCCGGTGAATTATCGATGATTACTTTTGGATATATAAAATTATATTATTTTTTATAGTAATAACATAATTAATCGCTCTTAAGTAATTATTATGAGTCGTCTAGGTATTAAGAAAATAAATAACATTTAATGAAAAATAAAATAGACATAAAATACGAAATTAACTCTTAATGTTTTAAATTAAATTTTCGTCTTTCGAATGATGATTTTACTATATCACTCCTTATTATAAGTCATTTATGTATTAGAAAAATAAGAATAACAAAATGATATGTAAACATAAAGTATTTAATTGACTATCAAAATTATATTAGTGTCACAAAAATTGGGACGGGACAGAAGAAGATATAAAACAACATATATTATTTGAAAATGAAATAAAAAGTACTGTAAATAACAATAATTAACAAAACAAATTAAAAATTGATTGATTTCTATTTCAGCTGCTTCAGTCGTGATTTTACTATATCACCCCTAATTAATTATTATGGTCATTTAAGCATTGTGCCACATAAGTTGAGATAGAAAAAATATTATAAATCACAATGATAAAAAATTTAAATTATTTTTAAAATATAATTGGCTGTCGTCGACACAAAATTCTGGACAAGGAGAGTAGCATATATTATTCAAAAATTGCATAAAAAGTATTATAAATTACAATTGTTAACAACTTAAAATATCTAAAAATAATTTAATATGTTATATATTTCAAAAAAATCACATGAAAAATACTAGAAATCACAATAATTAACAAATTAAAAAATTTAAAAGATATAAAATATTTGGTCGACTCTTGAAATTCTATTAGTGTCACTGAAATTGGAATAGAAGAAAAGTATTATAAATCACAATAATTAAAAACTTACATTATTTTTAAAATATAATTGACTATCAATGTCACAATAATTTGGACAAGAAAATTAACGTATATTAATTTGAAAATCACATAAAAAATATTATAAATTAAAATAGTTAACAACTTAAATTATCTAAATACGTATTAAAATAACATATGTTGAACTCATGCTAGATTCCGGATGAATCCTAGAAAACATATGCAATCCTTTTATTAAAAAAATTTATTTAAATATATCACGATTGAAAAGATAAATAAATATCTTAATGTTGGGCCCGTGCTGACACGGGTCATGCTCTTCTAGTATTCTTAATAAACATCAACTTATTACGTAATCATATTTTTTCGAAGTTGGAGTCAGTCTTTTGTGAAGCTTTTTGTGCTTGGAGTTAAGATTGAAGATATTGGAGAAGTTAGAGCTTCTTGTTCCATTGTTAATTAATTTAAATTTCTAATTATATTTTTTTTTTATGTGTGCATGCGTTACTTCATTCATTGAAATGAATTGTATTTTTACACAAATAGTCAATCAGACTAGATCACTGTCTACTTTTTTTTAATCAGTATATACATGTAATATATGAGTATATACATATTATACTTGAATTATACATATATTATATATCGGTTGAGTGACTATTTAGGTATACATTTGACGAGTGAAATTGCACTAAGTGATTAAAAGCTAACAAAGTAAGTTGATTCTTCTTTTAATTGATAAAAATTATATAAGATGTGATGCGATAAGTATAAATTTATCTTAATACGAATGTCAGGTTGTATAGTTTGATATGTTGATCATCTCAGATAAATAATAAAAATATACTACTTCATATTTCTTACGTACAGTTCAAGGTACGTTGTCATATGACTAGATGATAGTACAATTTTCTAAAAATATGTTGAGTTCATACATTCATAACTCTGGAGGTACCTAAAATAATTAATTTTCTATTTCACGCGATCAAGTTAACATATACATAATAATTATTGATCGAATATCAGTATATTATCTTTCAAAGGTTCAAAAATGACCTCGATTTGCGATTGATCGATTTAAAGCCCAAATTGGTGAGTCCATACTTTGTTTAAGCCAAACTCAATAGAAAAGTTTGTAGTATAATTTTAGAAATTGAGAAAAAGAGGTGTCCATAGTTTTAAGTGACGTATAGGTTATAAATTTATAATTCTTCTAAATTACTAAAAGTTAAAAAATGATGTGTTATTTGATGACTCAGCTAAAGTTCTAATTATAGTATTAATTAAAGAAGAATAATTAAAAGGAAAAAACAATATAGAGTAGACAACCAAATACTAAAGTTTAAAAATGGCACACATCATCATTGATTTTAAAATAATGTCCACTTGCATTCCTTTATTTGTTTATACTCACAATAATTATTTTTCAATCTCAAATAAGTCAGAATCGACTAATGACTATATAAAGTCATCAATTATTAAGTTATGAAATAGAAGGGAAGCTTATAGTAGCTGATAAACACTTTACTGATTATGATATAGTGCTTACACATATCGATATATTTAGATGTTGACGTAGAAAAAAATATTTTATTTTAAATATTTTAATCAATATATCAAATAAGATCATTTAATATTATCTAACACAATCATTCTTGCATGTGACACTCACCATATCCAATCCTCAACCAAAAACCAAACTAATTTAAAAGATAATTGCCATGAAAAATATAAAACACAAACTAATCAATGTGGATCAATCATTGAATTAGTGATAGACCATAAAATATTGATTTGTAATATATATTTTAGAGTTGTATACACCTCAATGCTCTATGGATTGCCAACATGCCAAGTGTTTGGCAACCTTAATTATAGTTTCATTTGGACAAGTAATTTTAGTAATTTTGTTGTTGTCTTGTTGACCAATTCTCTATCTTCACACTACCTCATTTTTAGGTCATTGCTTTGTTAGCTTGGTCCCCAATCTTTGACATCACTCCAACAACCCAAACCCCCACCCAAAATAAAAATAATAATAGCACCTTTGATCCCTCTATTATGATATATATATATTTTTTTTTTCATTCGGTGTTCAGTATTTACATTGAAGTTTAATTAATTTAAATTCTTATCGGATAGAGTTCAGGAATAGCGTTCCCTACCAAGAATTTTTTTAGACTCAAGACTCAAACCCGAGACCTTTGATTAAGAGGGAGGCAACCCATTCACTACATTATATTTTATGATGGTGTCTATTATGATAAGTTGTTGATTTTGATCCTCCTAATACATAACTCCAAAAATTGAACCTTTAATTAATTAAAAATTAAATATGTTCTTTTGATTCTTTTAGAAGGAAATGCATTATATTTGGACACCATAGCAAAAATAACAATAATATCATATTTAATGTGATCTCATGGCTTAAATTTGAAGAAGGTAAAATGTATGGAGATCTTATCTTTGTAAATTGAGCAGTGTTTCTAATGGACCTCAACTCAAAAATTATATGATCTTTCTGATATTTTTAAAGCTATATCACCATCAAATTCAGTTTTAGTACAAATTTTAACATAACAGATAACCAACGTTTCTTTTTGTGATGTGCGGTCAACTTTTATGTATCTCAACTAATTTCATGAGATATCTATCATCTCCCATCAACAATATGTATCATATAACTCTATCCATCAAAACAAAAACAGATGATAAGAAATTACTTACACAGCACATAGTCAACTAGTGCTTCTTTGGATTGATTTTTGGCCTTTGACTTATAAGTCATAAGTCAGAAATTCTAACTTATAGCTTTTGACTTATTTTAAACATTTTAAGCGAAACGTCATAAGTTAAGATTTCTCACTTATGACTTTTAACTTATTTTTAGCATTTTAGCTTAAAATTAAATGCTTATAAATGCTTTTTAAATTTACCCAAACACTTTAAAAATGTTTAAAAGTTAATTTTGACTTAAAAACACTTAAAATAAGTCGATCCAAATGGGGAATAAATAGTGAAACAATTTATAATTATACTAAATTTGTGAACACATTTCCAAATAAATGGATCAAAACTTTATCTCAAATAATTAAAATTAACCTATTATCCCCCAAAAAACAATTTAAAATCATATTCCTTTTTTTTTTCTTGAATATTTGAGACAAAATATAACCACCCCAAATCTTAGCTTTGACATAATTTTTTCTTATACCCTTAATTACAATCATTTACCTAACTAATCATCGAAAAATAAAAATAAAAAATTAACAACCCCCACCTCACCCTTTTCTTTCTTTGACATTTTCCTCTTTCTTTTTTCTCTCTAAAATTCATTTCCTTTTTTTTTCTTTTTTTCTTTTTTTCCTCTCTAATGGTTTATTTTCCTCTTTTATTTCTCTTTCACTAGGTAATTAAACACATGTTAATTATGTTTAATTTTCATGATTAATTATCAATTTAACATTAGATCTGTGTTTAATTAATTTTTAATTTTTTTGCAGGTTATTAATTGATGATTTTGGTGATTTGAAATGAATTTTGGTGAAAATTAATACAAAGGAATTGCTATAATGGGTTATTTGAATTCGGTATTGTCATCTTCTTCTAATCAAATTCATGCTGATGATGCCCCTGTTAGTGGTGGTGGATTAAGGTGATTTTGATTAATCTTCCCTTTTTTTGTTTTATATATTTATTCATTTATTTTTTATGGAATTAATAAATTTTTTATTAAATACGAGCGGATCCAGAATTTTGAGTTTATGAGTTTTAGATTCCAGAAAATGCATGTTATTGGTTAGGTGCAAGTTGACTCGGACACCAAAGTGATAAAAAACAAATACAACATTTATTTATTTTCCCTCTTTGCTTTACAGATTTATTTATTTATTTTTGATGGAAATAATAATTTTTTATGTTAATTGTAAGCAGATCTAGAATTTTGAGTTTATGAATTTTGGATTCTAGAAAATGCATGTTATTGGTGATTTCTTAGTGATTTGTTCCCATATATCCTCGCTTTGGTAGATAGAGTTAGCTGATATTTGTTGCCGGTGGGAAGTGGGAGGTATCTTCTAGAATTAGTTGAGATGCGTGCAAGCTGGTTTGGACACCACAGTTATTAAAAAAATTACATTTGTTTATTTTCCCTCGTTGCTTTATAGATTTATTTTATTTTTATTAATTAGATTGGAAAATTGGAGGCGGATTCAGAATTTTGTGTTTTGGATTTTAGAAAATGCATGTTATTGGGTTCTGAATGAATTATTTATAGATATTAAAAATAAATTCTGAGTGATTTATTCGTATCTGTGTTAGCCTTGGTTGGCAAATTTACCTGGTACCTGTTGCCGGTTGGAGGTGGTAGCTGGTATGTGTGCGAATTAGTCGAGGTGCGTGTAAACTGGCCTGAACAACATGGTTAATTGAAAAGAAAATTACAAAATTTTTGCCAAAGCTACCGGTTCTTCCGAACCCAAAACTTAGAACTCTAGCTATGACAGTGATATAAATTTGATGGGAAAATCAGGCGTACATGATGTAAAATGGACATATAAATCAGAGGCGGATTTAGGATTTTGAGTTTATGAGTTTTGGATTCTAGAAAAAGGATGGTGTTATTGGGTTCTGTATGAATTATTTTTAGATATTAAGTAGAGTTCTTAATACAAATAAAAAGTTTTGGCCAAGACTGTCGATTTTGTCGAACCTGTAAACTCTAGCTCCATCCCTGATATAAATAACACCCAATCAAGTCTCTACTCGTGTTTAATTCTTTATGGAAGTTGAAATTCTGTCGGCTGGTTTCCGTTAGCTATTTATGGATTGTCTTTTCCTCACTTATGTGATATTTGTTTGATTCATTTTCCTCTTGGGTGATGGATGCACGTGCACGTCTTGTTTTAGTTGTCGTTACCATTTATTTGAGTAATTTGTCGTTGAGCTAAAGTTTTTTCTGCGCTGAAGTCTGACTAGATCTGACATTTGGATTTGCTCAGTCGGTTAGGAAACTAAGAGAAAAGGGAGTCGGATAAAGAGAGAGACCGAGATAGTTGGGTAAACCTTAGAGAAAAAAGGACATGATTGGACTTGGTGGATTGGTGTTGTTCGTTCTTCTGCTGGAATGTGGTTATGAGTTTGTCTTTGCGAATGAAATGTGCATTCTGTATCGTGATGTCAGCTCTTACTTGAATTAGTTAATGAATGTTCGTCATAAATATTCTATATATTTGTTATTGAAATGGTTCCGATTCATATTTGCTATTGAAACAAGTGTTCAAACACGTGTAGTCTAATAAAGTAGTTTCCATTTTACATAATTTCCTAGTGTATCATGCCTGAATAGGTATTCCAAATTCAGCTTTTAAATTGGCTACCGTATAATCCATGTCAGTATCCATACGAAGGTTCTACTTTAAAAAGTGGGGTGTAGATCATATTACATTACCGTCGGATCCATTTTATTCAAGTTCTGGTCACAATATTATTTGACTGGATTCGACAAATACTAGTTTTGAATCTTGAGTAGAAAGTTGATAAAACCATCTTCAGTTGGGAAAGAAAGAAATTGAGATCTATAGCTAGGTGATTCAGGTTATATGCAGTTTTTTTAATTCCGGATATTTTAACAATTATATTATGACTGATCTTTTCCAAATTCCATTATATCATTGAATTCAAATTGCTGTCATCGTGATTGTTTGAGCTTTAATGGAGATCTATATAATACGACCAATGTTACAAAGCTACAGTCTAACAAGTGTTATGCTTTGCAGTCAGAACGGGAAGTTTAGCTATGGATATGCTAGCTCCCCGGGGAAAAGGTCCTCCATGGAGGATTTCTACGAGACAAGAATTGATGGCGTTGATGGAGAGGTTGTTGGTCTCTTTGGAGTTTTTGATGGTAACTCTTCTTTCCCTATAACTTTTATCTGACCGGAATAAAGTGCATGAACTGGAATAAATGAGAAACGACAGATCTTCATTTGTTTTTTATGTTTACGCATTTCTGTGTCATTTCAGATTTGGCAAGTAGTAAAACATCCAAACTGATGACTATGAAAATGTCTTATATTTGCAGTTGAGTTACTGCTGTTTGATACTTCATAGATCCTTATATTTTTTCTATATATATTGGGTTTTAAGGGCTAGGCTTGAGGATTGCTGCCCTTGTCTTCTCCAAGCATTATCTTTTCTGGCCAAATACATAGACAGCCCCCGTAAACTAGTCTGGAAATTCCATCTAGCCACTTGAATTAAACTTGTTTCCATTTGAACACTGAATCTCTATTCAAACTGTGCCATTTAGACACGTTTTTCCCAACATCCTACTAAGTAAGATGCGTGTGCTTGCACGCGCTGACATGGTGAAACAGCCAATTAAGCAACACAACATGATTTTTAAACCCAAAATTAAATTTTTAGGAAAAGATTTTGATTAAAGGAAAAAAGCTAGCCTCCGATAGACCAATGCCACATGGATTTCTTACCCAAAATAATTTTTTTTACCGAAAATAAAGGCTAGACTCCAACAAAACACCTTTTCAACAAACTTCATCTCCTTCACGCATACACTGCTTCTCTCCGTTAACACCATCTTGTCCATTTAACAATCACCATCTGCACCTTAATAAATTCATCAAGTTAATAATCCCTAATTACCCTAAAGAATATCTAAGGAGGGTTAATGTCACCATTAGGTGGCGGCACAACCCGGTGGTTGAGGACGACGGGGGTTGAAGGAGGCTTTTGGTGTATCTTTTTGCAGTTTTTTGGTTTATTCTTCTGGCTTTTCATGCTTTCTTAATTTTGTGGGTAGTCCGGTAAATTAGTGAAGCTTAATTGGTTGTCTATGATTGTGGCGGCTGCTGGGTTAATGGCTTATTGGTTGAAAAATACGAATTTTGAATCCATCATCCATCTCCAAAGATTCTTTGCTTTCTTCTATAGTTGTCTCTTACCTGTAATACTAGAGCCAGGCTGAAGCAATATCAAAGCAACGATGGTCAAATCAGCATTGTAAAAACGTTTATGGCTTCTCACACAAACCTACTAAGATCAGTGCGCTAGAATTTGTGTGCGCTTTTGTCAATTCCTAGTGATGGCACGGTATCTAGAGTGCAAAAATGGGTATTATTTTCATTATTCATTGTTACCACTCATTGGCCGGGCATGCTTCATATGCAGCAGGAAGCTGAGGGAGCTCAATTGGCATATGAGCTGTAATGTAAAAGGGATTGCACTAGGATACCTATCACTTTATTTACCATTTTGTATATCATTGTTATTTGTTCTTTTTTCTTGCTGCTTAAAGAAAATAATTGACAGTTCATATTTCATGCCAAGTTGGTCAAATGTTTTCCAATTGGGTATGATGTTTACCTGCATTTTGGTCTTATTTCAGGTCATGGAGGTGCTAGGGCTGCAGAATATGTGAAGCACAACCTTTTCAGCAACCTGATAAGGCATCCGAAATTTATCTCTGACACCAAATCAGCCATAGGTATCTTGATGTACTGTGAAGTTTAGTTGCTATATTCCTTTTAACAAACAACTTATCTATATCTTTGTCATTAATATATTTGTTTCTGCAGCTGATGCATACAGCCATACAGACTCTGAGTTTCTGAAATCAGAAAACAATCAGCACAAAGATGCTGGATCGACTGCTTCCACTGCCATACTTGTTGGCGATCGTCTACTGGTTGCAAATGTTGGCGATTCTAGAGCCGTTATCTGCAGGGGTGGCACAGGTAAGGCTTAGGCGATTTGATTACTTCTTATTTGGCATGCTTATTCTTGGTGGTTGTCGTACTAAATGCGTCTAAAGGTAAGCTGACCTCTAAGGCTCCAACTATGGTACACCCCAGGACTTCTATGTTAGAAGTGAGACAATCAAACTAACGAGTGCTGAAACGCTTCATATGAATTTGTGCCCACAGCTTTATTGACCAAATGCTCTCACAGTGATTGTTATTCTTATTTTAGTTTTACTTTTCTAATTACTCGGTCCTAACACGGTGACCTGTTTTCATCATGCTGCACTGTAAAAGTAAGGTTCCACTGCTCTTTGAAGTCAGGAGAACAAGATGAGGATACTTTATTTTTTGTTTTAGAGAGAACGGGGTAAAATAAAAATTGCATTTGCATATTGATGGTACGTCCTGAAATATTGTGGGAATATGGAAGATGTCATGTTACCACTTTCAAATAATGCATATTTCTTAATCCAAAAAGAAGGCGTTCTTTTGCATTGCACTTCATGTCTTGGTTCACCATTGTTTTGAATAAGTCAGGTAGTTTATCAAGAAACCGCTGCCACAGATTAAACTTAAAGAAATTGGAAATTGGTGATAATTCGTTTCTTCTCTTTCTTTGCTGTTGTTACTTGCTAATGCGATGTGGTAATACGTATAGTCCTTCTATGCTATCTTGGCAAATGAATGCAATGGTAAAAGTTTCTGCTGCGTGACAAGGAGATCATGGGTTCAAGCTACAAAAATAACATCTTCAAGAAATGCAAAATAAGGTTGCGAACATAAGACCCGATGTGTTTCGGTCCTTCACTGGACCCTGTGTATACCATGAACTTAGTATACCAGGCTGCCCCCTTTTTATTGTTTGTTACAGTACGGTATAATCTTTGATTACTAATCAGTTACGACCCGGTAGTTTTTCTCGGTCACCTGATTGGGGATGCTAATTTCATTCTCAGCTATTGCTGTTTCTCGAGACCACAAGCCCGACCAAACAGATGAGCGACAACGCATTGAAGATGCCGGAGGTTTTGTGATGTGGGCAGGTAAGCCATCACTTTTGATGGTCCTTTTTAGTCAGTTGAATTTTCTTTAAGTGTAGTGCAATTCCAAACATAACGTATTGTGTTTCAGGTACCTGGAGAGTGGGAGGTGTACTTGCTGTTTCTCGTGCTTTTGGCGACAGACTCTTAAAGCAGTACGTTGTTGCTGATCCTGAAATACAGGTAACTTGAAGTACTTGATTAAATAGATGAACAAGGACAAAGAGGAATGGTCACGTTTTGCAATGTATATCAAATGTTCTGTTTAAGTTTTTTGTATTTTTCAACCTATTCTCTAGATGTATATTTTGGTGCGTTTCTGGAATTGTTCAATTGTTGGTCCTCATTGTATCACATTCCCATCCTACTTGATTGCATTTGTCCATCTCATAATAATTTTAAGACATGTCTAACTTATCGATAGCAGCCGATAGCATGTCTCTTGTGGAAGACCCTTTGATTGAATGTGTACTGCTCTTTATATTTTTCGCTTCTTATATACCTTAATATTTTTGATGTATTTGTGGACAATTTTCTGTTCAAAATACAGGAGGAGAAGGTTGATGGCTCTCTTGAATTTCTTATCCTTGCAAGTGATGGACTCTGGGATGTTGTAACGAATGACGTAAATACTTCTTCCTTTTTTCTTTTAAGAACCAAGAAATCATCACTCATTCTGAGCTATATATCCAATGCATCTCGATGGTTTTACTTCAAATATCGAGTAGTTTATAGTTGATTATCATTTTGATCATTACGAATACATTTGCAGGAAGCTGTCTCCATGGTTAAGCCGATCCAGGATCCCGAGGAAGCAGCAAAGAGGCTGATGCAAGAAGCATATCAAAGAGGCAGTGCAGACAACATCACCATCGTGGTTGTCCGTTTTCTGGGTAACCAAGAAGGTTCATCACGTGGAGTCTCGGCTTAAGAAGTAATTCAATTGCCACCACTTCTAACTCGTGGTAGTTAGAAGACAAGAAAACCCCATAGGATGTTACGTAAATATTGAATATAGATAGACTTATGGGATTATATGATGTAAGGAATGTTTAGAATTGAACATTGTCAAACCTTTTCTCTAACTTGTAAGAAATGTTCCAAGAGTGAATCTGGTAGAGTCAATCCAAATATTTGTTGGTGTTCTGTGTTCAATTTAACATCGCGTTTTCACAGTGGCTTGCTATGAATGAATGTAGAATGGTTTATTGCATTTTGATTCAGCACTGTATAATAACATACGTGTTCTATCTGTATATGAATAGAATAGAACAAGTACATACCGTCTGACTTTTCTATAACAATCATAGTGTTCTGTGGAACTGATCGTTCGTGTTATGTTATACTATACGTTCTCTATAACAGCACTCCGCTATAGCAACTAAATGACGTCATTATAAAGAGGTTTGAGTCTACTTTTTTCTGATCATTGCATTAGTTCACACCAAAACTTTACCAGTAGTCTTTACAAGAGCATTCTCCACCTTTAAAATGGTGAAACCTGTTCCTATCTCTCACGATGATTTCGCGGTCATAAACCTTTGAGATCAACTTGCTTGCTCGATGACAGTCTTTACAAACGCGTAAATTCTTGGTGATACGAAGAATTTCCCCAGGTTTACTCTTCAATAACCCGAAAGCAATAGCCAGTTTCTCACTATGATAATACAAAGGATTCTCTGTTTCCTCCTCATCGATATCCTGTTGCATTCCATCAGAATCTGGAATGTAGCCTGCAGATTTTATACGGTCCAGCATTTCGGTAACCTTTGCATATATCTCTTTGGCTTGAGGATGAGTTCTTCCTCCTGCAATGAACTCGTTAACCGCGCCTTCTAGTTCAACAATGGAGAAGCCCGGGGCCTTTTTCACTCCCCTATCATTCATCAACTTTCGTATACTGGCAACATCTTCCCATCTACCGGCATAGGCATATAAATTAGCTAACAACACATATCGACCGCTGTTCTGAGGTTCTAACTCGATCACCTGCTTTCCTATCATTTCACCGAGCTCTATGTTCTTGTGAATCCTACACGCACCCAGAAGAGCGCCCAATACACCTACATCGGGACTCATAGGCATTTCGCTAATGACCCTTCTTGCTTCCACCAGTAATCCAGCTCTTCCGAGCAAATCAACCAAGCACCCGTAATGCTCCATGCCCGGTTCAATCCCATACGCTTCTTTCATGTAACAAAAATAGTGTTTTCCTTCTTCAACCAACCCCGAATGAGCACAAGCACTAAGTAGATTCACGAACGTAATGTAGTCTGGAGCTACTCTTTCCCTCTCCATTTCCTTCAAAAGCTCAATAGCAGCCTCACCTTTACCGTGCATCGCTAACCCTCCAATCATACAATTCCATGACGATATTCCTTTTCTTGACAACCCTTTAAAGAACCGAACACCCTTATCCAAGCAACCACATTTACAATACATATCAATAATCGTAGCAGCCAACTTCGCGTCCAAATCAATTCCCCTCTTCATAACATACTCAACTATCCATTCCCCTTGCTTCAACGCTCCAAGCCGCGTACAAGCAGACAACATACTCGCGGCAAGAAACTTATCCACGACAACATTCTCAACCCTCATCCTTTCAAACAAAGCAAACGCCTCGTCAAACTTGTTGTTCTGCACATAACCGGATATCATAGCATTCCAACAAACACAACTCTTCTCCTCAATCGAATCAAAAACTCGAAAAGCTTCCTCAACATACCCCCATTGAGCATATCCACTAATCAATGTGGTCAAAGAGACTTCATCTCTATCCCGCATTTTATCAAACACCTTTCTAGCTTCATCCAAACAACGTAAATTCACATACATATAAATCAAATTATTCAGCGTAAACCTATCGTCCCCGAACCCAAATTTTAACACATGACCATGTATCTGCTTCCCTTCTTCCACAGCATTTTCGATACAACAAATTCTAATAAGGGGGGGAAACGTGAAGTTATTAGGAACAACCAATTCTAACATGCGCGAATAAAACACAAAGCAATCTATTAACATATGACATTTCAAGAAACCACGAATAACAGTGTTATATATAAATGTATCTGGTTCAGGCATTTTATCGAACACTTTGAGTGCGTAATTTAAATCACATGAATGAGATAGCGCGCACAATTTTATGACTCGACCCATTGCGTCGTTGTCGTTTGATAGACCAAGTTTGATGATTTGGGCATGTAATTGCTTGAGTTGCCACATTGTTGAGCATGATGATAGGCCTTTTAAGGGAGTGCAAAGAGTTTTGTGCGATGATGGAGATTGTGGAGTAGGAATAAGTTGAGCAGTTGAGGCCATATGTTGTAGTAGTAATTTTTGGCTATTGATTAGTACTTTGTGCAATGATATATGGTCTAGATATTTATTTTTGTAGGATGAGATAGGGGAATATCTATTACAGTAGCTATTTTTGGAATAACTCATAAAGTTATTGTCACGTAATTAATTATAAATTTAAGTCGAGAAAATAGATTCTCGTAGAAATACAGAATAAGACTATCGACTCTTGTGATAGTGGGAGCTTAGTACACCGGTGTGTCCCTTTTTTGAAAATATCTATGAGATTACTTGTTATAAATCAAACAGGAGAGCCCAACCCAAAAGATAGTCTAATAGGTGGGAGAACCCATTTGGGTTTCCTCAGCATTTCTTTATTTTTTCAATGTGGGACAATTGGTTCATAATAATCGCCTCCGCTTGAGAACCAATGACCTCGTTGGTCACGACTGAGCTCAGTTGGTCACGGCTGACACCCCTCTTAGGTCCAGCCAACCATTCCTGGCGCACAGGCCACCACTCCGAGTCGTGGCTCCACGCGTGGATCGATCCTCGTTGGTCACGGCTATGCCCAGTTGATCACGGCTGACACCCCTCTTAGGTCCAGGCCATCACTACTAGCACACAAGCCACCACTACGAGTCACGGCCCAACGTGCGACTCCCCACACGTTGATCGATCCTCGTTGGTCACGGCTGGCACCCCTCTTGGATCCAGGCCACCACTCCTAGCGCGCAGGCCACCACTCCGAGTCACGGTCCAACGCGTGGGACTCTCAATGAAAGCACCAATGTTATAAATCAAACGGGAGAGCCCAACCGAAAAGACTAGTCTAATAGGTGGGAGAACCCATTTGGCTTATAATCCCCTTAGCATTTCTCTATTTTTTTAATGTGGGGCAATTGGTTCATAACACTACTACTATAGGACAATGCCCTCCGTCCATAAGCAATAGTTGTCCACTATTGATTTTGACATATATGTTAAAATAGTCAATGATAAGAGTAATTTTATCATACCACCCTTATAGATAAAACAAGGGCGGAGCTGCATGTATGATAGGGGGTGCATCCGAACCCCTTTCGACGAAATTATATTATATATACATGGTTAAATTTATTTTTTATATATATATAGTCGATGTCGAACATCCTTCCATTAGTTCGTATGTTCACTTGTGAACCCCCTTGGTGAAAATCCTGGCTCCGCCACTGAGGTAGAAATGAGTAAATTATGCATTGAGTTTTCAAATTTGATAAGCATTGTTGAACATCTATTTTTATTACTCATGCTAGCACACTCTTTGATAATTCCCAACAAGACTCCGAGGAAATGGGTAAACATAGTCATTTTGAATCTCAGCCTACACGACTTTAAAATGAATCACTAAGACCTAAGACTTATTTTCTTATATAACCAATGTTCTTGTGTTTTGTCGATGTGATATTTGTCTAAAGTGTATCTTATGTGACATCCAGAACAGAGAGCAGATCGCGGAGGACTGATTATAAGATGAATTAAATATTAGAATGGAAAATGAAAGTGAAGATTTCATAAGACATATCACAAGTTCACATTGTATATAAGCTATTGGACTTGATAGTGTGAAGCCCAAGAATAAACAAGTATGTTGAGTCACACCGAATAATACATATCATGAATTTGGATTATGATACTAACACACAGAAACTTTGTGAATACTCAAAAGCCAAGAAGACAATGTCACTACAATTGGTTCTAAAGTGGTCCAAATTGATAAGGTTAAATGGTTTAGCGGATCTTTGCACTATGTCCGTTTTGTAAGTTGGACACTTCTACTTACATGTTTGTCATTTGAACCCCTGAACCCACTAAAAAGCAATTTTTTAAACTCTTTGTCGGTCTACTCAGTTGTGCGTGTTGCACAATGGCGGCCACATCATTAAATATTTGTAAAATAATTTCCACGTATTTAATGACGTGTCTAGAGTATAAATACTAAAATTTGACCAAAAGTTTAGGTCATTTGGACCCTTCTTCTTCGCCCTTCGTCTCTCTCATTCGAAACTCAAAATTACCCCCATTTTAAGTTAATTTAGGCTGATTGTTGTTGAAGGTTCTTGCAATTCGTATAAGTATTTAATGTTTCGGTGTAGTTGTAATATTTGATAGTTTATTTTGAAGCTTCTAGTCGATTTAATGGAGTCCGTTCTAGTGATTTTAGGGTTTTCGCGATTATGAACTTTTTCCTTCAAGTTTTTAGGTGGTTTTGCTCTGTTTCTTATGTAGTGTTGTTGTAGGTAGTATTTGTAGTGGTGACATGCCTTCAATGGCATATATCGGGATTTTGATTAGAATTTAGGATTTTTTCGTAAAATAAAAAATTGGGTCCAAAAATTTTGGGGCTTTTGATTTGTTTGTTTTCTAATGCTACTATTATGGCTATATATTGCAGTTTTATTCCTTCAATGACATTTTTTGTTATTTCGATTATATTTGAGGGTTTTTTGGTAAATTCAGAATTGGGTTCGAAAATTTTGGGGCTTTTGATTTTTTTGTTGTTTAATGCTCCTATTAAACGTGTGTATAGTAGTTTTGCGCCTTCAATGGTATGTTTTGTTATTTCGGTTACATTTTAGGGTTTTTTTTTGCGTAAAATCAGAATTGATTTTTTTATTTCTTTGTTTTTTCATTAAGAATTAGGACTTTGTGGATAATTGACTAATGTATATGTTATCTTCTCATTGTATAGGTTTTCTAAATAAATGGACATAATTGTAACACTTTAATTCACCTATGGGGGTGTCTTTTTGTCAGACCCTGATTTAAGGTATGCAAATGGAGTTCGTATTCCTGATAAAATTAGAGTAGATGTTGATGAACTTCATGTTATGTTGTTTCATAACTTAGCAGGAGATTTTGATGTGGAAAAAATTAAAATCTTTTGGTGTAGAGTAAACAAAAAGGGCTATTATTACAAGTTAGAAAATGATGTTGATGTTTTAAGCCTTATCAGTATTTTAAAAAATGGAGATTTGGTTGATGTATATGTGGTTCACTAAATTAGTGAACCTATAGTTGCTAATGATGATGTGGCTGCCACTCTACTATTATTACTACTTAGTAATGGTGATGTGACAGCCTCTTTTGAAACTGATAGGGCTGATGTGTCTTTATCTAGACAAAGGAAAAGGTAAGGTTTCTTGTGAAGACTTAGGTGAAAGTCAATTTAATGATTTCTCCACATACCATCTCCAAAGATCTGATTCTGATTTAGATTTTGATATCACTGATTTTGATGGTGATTCACTTTATGATGTTGATGAAAATATTGAAGAGTTCAGTGATTTTGATGAAAAGTTACTTCAAGTTAGAAAGTCTAACATTGAAAAACAAGCAAAAGAAAATGGTGAGAAAGTGAATCTAGATGAGATACCAGCTGGACCAGTAGGTATAGATATTGGTTTTGAGGATATTTATAAGAACAAAGGGGTTAGATATGAAGGTAAACTGGGTGGGGATGACCCTTATTTTGATAGTTCAGATCCTGGTAGTGACATTAGTGATGGAGAGGAAGGAGATCTTGTTGATGATGATGAAGTGGTAGATCTACTACCTAGAACTTTATCTAGCAAGATTTACTTTGATAAAACTGCAAAGAAGGTATGTTTTCAATTGTATGTAATTTTTTTCAATGTTGTTGAGTTTAGAGAGGCACTGCAGAGTTACTCTATTAAAAAATGTGTGAACCTTAAGTTGAAACCTAATGAGAAGGAAAGGTAATGGCTAAGTGTAAGCATAAGGGTTGTCTTTGGATTATTCTTAGAAGTGTTGATAACACAGAAAATTTTACTGTGAAAACTTACTTTTCTGTACACAAGTGTTCTAAAAGGACAAGAAATAAGATGTGTAACCCTTTGTGGATTAGTAAGTACTACAAGGAGAGGATTATGAGTGACTCATCAATAAAATTGCATCAGATTTAAGCACTTTTAAGAAAGGACTATGGGTTGTATGTTAGTAAACAACCTGTAGAAAGGAAAAAAATCAGAATAATAAATAAACATTTTGGTGATTTTATAAAAGAGTTTTCTAGGTTGTATGACTATGCTGAATAGTTGAGGACCACCAATCTTGGTACCACTATATTTATTAGGACATCCAAGAATGCAATTCTAGGAAAAGAGGTGTTTATGGGCATTTATATTTGTCTTGGGGCCTTAAAAAGTGGATGGAAATAGGACCGCAGAAGAATAATTGGTTTAGATGATGCCTTTCTCAAGGGTGTATGTAAAAGTATCTTGTTGTCTTGCATTTTCAAAGATGAAAATAATCAAATGTATCAGGTAGCATGGGCTGTGGTTGATAAAGAAACCAAGGACACATGGTCTTGATTTCTTAGGTGCATCATCCATGATTTGGAACTTGAAGAAAATGGGGGTGAAGGCTTGACAGTAATGTCTGATATGCAGAAGGTATGACTGTTCATATGTTCATATTTTTCAGTTATTTATTTTTTAGTTTGCTGCAGTGATGTTATTAATGTTTAACTATTGTTTTACATGTTTGGATAGGGTTTTCATTTGACACTTACTAATCTACTGCTAAATGTTGAGCATAGATAGTGTGCTAGACATATATGGGCCAACTTGAAGGAGGTTTAGAATGGTGAGGAAAGGAGAAAAAAATTCTGGCACGTTGCAAGGGCCCCATTTGAAGTGTATTTGCAAAAAAGCTTAATGAAATGAGTGAGTTGGGAGTTGGAATTATGAAATATTTGCTCAAGTCCAACAAAGAGGCATGGTGCAGGGTCTTTTTTAAGGAACATAGTAGGTGTGATGTGGTTAAGAACAACATGTGTGATACTTTCAATAGTTGGATTTTAGCTGCTAGGTTCAAGACAATTATCACTATGTTGGAGGAAATATGATGCAAAGTCATGGAAAGAATGAATCAAATGAGAGATTTTTCTGAAAAATTGATCAGTGATGTATTATCAATGGCTATGAAAGTTCTTGCAGAGAATGGTAAATATGCAGCCAAGTGTAAGGTGAGGTTTAATGGTGATATGGGCTTTGAGATTGATGATCCACCTTATACGCATGTTGTTAATGTGAAGAGGAAACATTGTAGTTGTAGGTCATGATAACTAAAGGAAATTCCTTGTGCACATGCAATTGCTGCAATCCATTACAACGGATGGAATGTAGAGTCATTTGTTGATCACTGGTATCAAAGGAAAACATACTTGAAGGCATATGATAAGTATATTCAACCAATGACAAATATTAACATGTGGCCAAGAAGCACAAGACCACCAATTGATCCACCTGAGATTACTCTCATTCTAGGAAAGCCAGGTAAAAATAGAAAAAAAGCGAAGGATGAACCTGTTAAGAAGAAGTTTGGAAAGTTACAAGAAAGGAAAGAAAAATGACATGTTCTGTGTGCAAGTGTATTGGACACAAAAAGAAAGGATGTCCAACTTTGGTAAGCTAAATCTTTTCTTATTGATGAATTTTACTCTTTTTGAATGTGTTTTTGACCTTCTCATATTTTTTTGTAGAAAAAAAATTTCAGTAGTAGCTGTGACAGTCAACTAAGTGTGCAAGCCAGCACTAGTACTGTAGCTGTTGCTGCTGCTGAGAGAGATGCAAATGCTTCAACAGCTGAAGAGATGCCTGCAAATGCTAAATCAAGCAACAGAAGGACTGCATGAAGGCCTTCAAATGCTCACAGTGCACCAAGAGGTGCAAGAAGGCCTGCAAATGCTCACAGTGCACCAAGAGCTGCAGAAAAACCTATAAATGCTGCATCAGTTGGTAGTGTGAGGCCTGCAAGTGCCTCAACAACTGATATAAGGCCTGCAGCTGCTGTGATGCCCACTACCACTTTAGCAGTAGGTGATGCTGCTACACAATCTACATCTCAGCAGTCTATTAGTGGTGTTAGAGCCCAAAAGAGGAAGACTAGTACAGCTTTGAGAGGTGGTGCAAATCTGACATATAAAAGATCAAGGCAACAAAAGACAAAAAATGCAGGTTTTAGTGTGTTGTTTGAACCAAATGGCAGCGTGGTAGAGAGGATAAGTTTCATATAATGTAATTTACGTTTAACTAATATTATTTAGTGCATCAATAACTGATTTTTTTTTACTTTTACAGTCTGAAAATACTGATAGAGTGTTGCATAGTCCAACACTTATTAGTTCAGTTCCAACCAATATTGACTTAGGTTTCAAACCAAATGGAGTAAGGTGGAAAGGAGGAGCTGCAGTAACTCAAAGACAGCTACAAGAACAGAGTTACAAAAGATCAAAGGCAAAATCATCTACAAGCACTCAAGCCACATCAAGCACTCAAGCCAACAAGAATTAGTCCACAACAAGCACTCAAGGAACACATTAGTGTAATTCTCTTTATATATTGATCCCAAGTGTTGTTAAGACAATTTTTTAAAGATTTTTGGTTCATTTCTCATTTAAGATATTGTTAAGACAAGTTTTTTTATGTCAACTCTTATTAAGACATTATATATTGTAAATTTCTATGTTGGCAAAATGGTGTTTGTCATTAAATTTGAATTTCATTTCATTGTACCTAGCAACTACATATATCAAGTTATCTTAAATAATACAACAGATATAAACCAAATGACAACAATAATGATAACAGTGATATCAATACTAATGCTTGATCTTTGATGTCTTCCGTTCCTTCCATATCTTCCCAGTCTTTGTTGTCTTTGTTGCCTTCGATGTCTACCTTTATAATGTTCATTTTCATCAGTCCATCGAAAGAATACACAACCAGTACCAACTTGATATTTTTGACAGCCCCAAAATATTCTTCAGGGGTTGGTTGACGTTCTTGACATCTTAAGTTCCGCATAAAGTCCACAATAACAAATTCGAACTGTCATGGTGTTGCAAAAAATTACATAAAAATTTAACTTTCCAATATTATAAACATAACAGGAAAAAAAATAAAGAACAAGAACTTAAAGAGAAAAAATGGAAAAGAAGGAAGGAAAAAACTCAAATTGCTCCAACAATGGTGTTGGAAGCAAATGAGGAAGAAAGAGCCTTTATAATGCCCTTTATGACCGTTGGGGGCCTTTTTGGATGGCTGACGCGCGCTTTGTGACTGGGATACATGTTCCTATGTGGTCCCAGCCACATAGGATGCCATATCAAAAAAATTGTTTAAAAAATTATTTTTTAGTGGGTTCAGGAATTCAGATGACTAACACGTAAGTAGAGGTGTCCAACTTACAAAACAGACATAATACAGGGGTCCATTGAACTATTTTGTCAATTGATATATAAGATTCATACAGCCAAATTTTAACTAATGTTGAATTGGATATTGAAGTTGATTGCATTTATTTGAAATGTTTACAATTTCTTGAATTTTTTTCCATGTTAATGTGACTTTTAGGTGAATGCTGTTGCTCGTTTGCTACTGATATATGTACATATATGGTTGTCATAGGACTAGGTACTCATGAAATTGTTTAAAAAAGAAAAGGGGATATGTATTACTTTTGACTTTGACCAATTATATTGAATGATTACATCAAGCTACTTAATAAAATAAAATTGATGCACATACAATAATTGAGATGGAAGTCCAATGGAAGTTACTTCATGTATTCACACTGTAATTAGAATGAAATAAAATAGGAGAGACATTGAATAAAAAGTAAGATGTCATCCATATACAAAAAGGGAGACAAGTAATAGAAAATAATGAAATATTTAGTTATTTCTTGTAATTTGCTCAAGTTTGATGGAAAAAATTACTCGAAAACACATTAGATGGGAGGAAAATACAATAGTAAATTAATCTAAACATCAAATGCTACTTAAAACGAAATAGTATGAATGTGTCTAGAGGAAGAGTTCTTTGGTTGTATCTGCATGGCTGCACCTAGAGTTTTTTATTCGCGGTATTTTAAATGTCTATTTTGTTATGTGTTTTTATGTTTTTATTTGTTATATTGTTATGTTATCTGTCCCGAGCCAGGATCTATCGGAAACACCCTCTCTACTTCATCTAAGGTAGTAGTAAATTGTGTACACTTTACTTTTCTCAGATTCTACTTTGTGGGAATGCACTAAAACAAAAAATTGGGTGAGGCAAATTAAATATATACATGAAAAATCTCATTTTACTATCCCACTTTGGTTTTCCATTCGGTACTTGATACCCTCTTTGAGGCTCGTGTTGGGTGTGTGAACCAAAGTCCCACATTAATGGCCTAAAGAACTAGAAGTTGGGTGTAGGATTTCTTAGTGATATGAGACATTTTAAGAAAAATCGTGCAAGCTTGACCAAACATGGACAATATCACAATATATAAGAGTAGGGGTGGACATGGCATGGCATGGTATGGTATTTGAAATTTTGGTACGGTAATTTCGGTATCGATTTTAAAAATATTATACCATTATCATACCATATTAATTCGGTATGGTTCGATATTTTGACGTTTGATTTTGGTATTTTGTGGTATGGTAATCGGTAATTATAGTTTGTACAACTTCGATAATATATACTCGTACTAGAGTATTATTACTTCGACTTTTAAAAAGCACGTCTTAATTGTATCATAAATACACATTACACATGTAGAAATATTGAAAAAGAAGTACAAACAATTCTTTTTGTTAGTCAATTACACAAAAAGAATTGTGTAACTGGTAAAGTTGCTGCCGCCATGTGACCAGGAGGTCACGGATTCAAGCCTTGGAAACAACCTCTGGCAGAAATGCAAGGTAAGGCTGCGTACGATACACCCTTGTGGTGGGCCCTTCCCCGAACACCGCGCATAGCGGTAGCTTTAGTGAACCGAGCTGCCCTTTTAGTCAATTACACAAAAAAGACATTTCAATCAAGATAGAGTAGCGAAAGTTTCAATGTCTAAACATTTTTATACTAATACTAAGTATTATATTTGTGTATGTGTGTGTGTGTCTCTATATATACGTAAAAGTCACTTACGTAACTATATGCTTCGGTATGGTATTCGGTATTTCGGTATGTCATTTGTAAATATCGAATACCATACTATATACTAAAAAAATTCAAAATGTATACCATATACCATACCAAATACCATAATATCAAAATTACGGTATCAAAAATTTTGATTCGGTATAATAATTTAGTATATACCATACCATGCCCACCCCTATATAAGAGTGTCTTTGGACTGACTGAGCCCGATAGATCTACTATATAATCTTACACCGAAAAATCTCACTTAAGAGATAGATCACACCTTATCAAAGACAAAAACATCATTCAGGATTTGAATTTTATCAAGTCTTACAACAACCTCTTACAACAACCTCAAGTGAATACTATGTGAATATTAACTTTAAAAAAAAAAAAAAAAAACAGTCCAGTGCATTAAACTTTCGCTATGCGTAGGGTCTAGGAAAGGGACCGACCATAAAGATCTATTATACGCAGCCTTACCTTACATTTCTGCTAGGGGTTGTTTCTAAGGCTTGACCCGTAACCTCCTGATCATATAACAACAACGTTACCAGTTACATGATTACTAGCTAGATTCAAAATTAAATATTTATAATCATTTTCTGAATTTCTTAATATTTATACAAAGTATTTCTTAGTATTAGTACAAGAGATTTCATTTCCTCAATTTTAATTACCTATAATCCTCACTTACCATATAATGTGACATATGCCAAATGTAATTAAAAAAAACTTGTTTGAATATCCAAACGGCCCCTTAGTAGTCCAAATTTCTCTATATAGTTTTGTCTTTGCACCTACTTAATTAGAATAATCAACCTCCAAACAGAAAGTACCTTAGAATTACTATAAAATATAGTAGAACCTTTTTATGTCATGTCTTTTTTGTTTATTACTTATTTATTAGGAAGTTTGATAATTTAAAGACCATTCATCTTTTCAAAGATATGAGAAAATCTAATCCACCAATAAGATCTCACATTTTGATTATGTGGTCCTCACAAATCTAACACTAACACAAATATTCATGTGTGTTTTAATTTGTTTGTCTTAATTTTATTAGACTTGTAATTTTAAAAATTTATTAAAAACATGTATAATATTTCTAAAAATATCTATAATATATTAAAGATATGTATAGTATATTAAAAATATACTTTATTTTGTGATCTTAAATATTTATATTAAATGTTGAAATAAAAATTTACCAAATTCTAAAAAAGTTTTTTTAAAAAAAAATAACTAAGACATATGGAGTAATAAAGGGGCAACTCGGTGTCCTAAGCTTTTACTATGTGCAGGTAGGGGTGGGCGTTCGATATTAGGTTTGGTATTTTTAAAGTTTGGGTTCAGTAATTTAGTAGTCAGTATTTGAACGTAGATACCACATACCATACTTATAAATATCAGTTCGGTAATTCAGTAATCGCTAAATTAAACTTCGATTCGGTTCGATTTTTAATAATACCATATTAAAGTTGAAGATGTGCAAATGTATATTTAAACATCAAATATTATATTTAATCAAAACCCTATTTAGTATTTCTTTTTTTTGCTTTTTACGAATATATTACAAACGTCCAAGAGATTCTTTGTGATGACTAATACTATTGTCTATTGGGTTTGTTAGACATATCGTATTATATATATACATATATATATATATATATATATATATATAAATTTTGATATTCGGTAAATACCAAATACCAAACGGTATTAATATCTTGTACCAAATCCAATCTCGAATACCAAAATATTGAAATCTTACTCTCAAATACCATACCAAAATACCGAATTATCGAATACCAAATTTTTTGGTTCAGTTCGATAATTCAATTTTCGGTATTTTATGTCCAACCCTATGTGCGGGGATCAAGGAAAAACCAAACACAACAAGGCGCATCGATGCAGTTAACTTCTCTTATGTGTGGAGTTTCAGAGGAAAGGTCAATTCATAAAAAGATTTAATATAGACAAAGTTATCTTGCATTTCTACGAGATATTATTTTTACAGCTTGTATTCGTAATCACTTAATCACATATATTAATAATTTATCAGTTACTTCAAGACTATCGGTAGAGAAACCAAACCAAATAAGATGGAGCAATTAATATACCAAAATTTCAACTAAGTTTTCTTTTTAGGTTGTTTATTATTGAAAGAGACTAATGCATGAAACTAAGCCAAGTATTTTAGCCATTATTATGACGTTGACTACACTGTCCAGTTCTTAATTTGCTGTCCACGAAAAAGTAGAAAGAATTAAATAATAATATTATATTAATAGTAAAAATAATAAAATATAGTCTTCTCATAATTTTTGTCCAAGTAAAATGACAGCAGTGTAATGAAAAGTCTGTTGATCTTATCTCTCAATGTTGACGTCTATTGAATCATTTGATATTACCTACAACTATAATGAGATTAATAAAATTAGTTAGATGTCGCCAATTTAAATTCATAGAACAAAAATGTTTTGATAATTTTTTTTATGTGAGTATGCTTCAAATATGGTTTGCATATATTTTTTTTAAGCCCAAAGTGTTGTTATTTATAACGTTTTCGGGTACAAGAATATGCATATACATGTAACAAAAACTTTAACACAAATTCAAGTCTAAGACAAGGACACTTATGAAGTTTCTTAACATCTTCAACACAAGATTATTAATAATTTTTCCAAGAAGTATGTTAATTTTCAGAAATGAGATGAAACAGAATTTTCAAGGCCAAGTCCCCCGACTTCACGGAGTGTCCTTAAGAAATAAATTCCCTCACTGTACCCGAAGTTATGAAATTTTCCTCTCAAGATAAAATGGCCTTCAATCCGAACAATAACGGCACCTCAAGTTGTTGGATTCTTCGAACTCACTCAACAGCTTAATGATCACACAGAGTTTTAATATAGAAGAAGAGTGTTTTTGTTGTCAAAAATTATACCAATACCTGAGGAATATATCAGGTATTTATAACCTTTAATATGTCCTTTTAGAAATGATGCATTGGTTCAGCAAAAAAGTCACTTTTTCAGTAGCAGACACGTCCCTGCGCCCAGTCTGTGCTGGACCTGCGCCTGATCTGCGGCCGTAGGTGACGTTTGGCAAATTTCAGTGCTTTTGCGCTACATCTGCGCGCACAGATCGCGTACCTGCGCGGCGTCTGCGCCGGCAGGTCATTCTACAGCGCGAAACAGTGTGCCTTTTTCCTCGAAGGGTCATATCCTTTTGTGATGCGTTGCGTATGCATTTGCATAGCGTCAAAATTGCGCTCGCACTTGGAGAAAAGTAATTATATAGATTTTGGATTAAAAATTTCACTTGTAAACAAGTTTCAAATAAAATTTGTCTAAAAAGTTAGATCTCATCGATCGATTATTTGACAAATCCAAATCCAAAACCGAAGTCGAAGCCGAGCCGAGGGAGGAGCGACGACGATGGCGGCGCGAGACACCACCTTGTTCTTGCCTCACTATCCATGTGGAGTTAGTGTTTCTCATTAAAAACACTTCAAAGTTCCCTTCTCCCACCAATGTGGGAGAACTAGTGAACTTTCCATTTTTGAGAGTACATTTTCTAAATTGTTGTCTCTCTTTCCCTCCACCATTTTTTCCTCAATTTTCCATTCACTCACACATATTGAACTCAACAATCCCCCACATGAATGGAGAATGACTATCTTTTGAAGAATTTACGGACAAGCATGTGATCATTTAGTAAAGGCTGATTGCATCTGGATAAGTAGATTTTCCTTTGAACTTTCCGTAGTGAACATGCATCGGATGCACTCGGTCAATCGGTAGATTTGATATCTTTGAACCGTCGAGCTTTAATGTACATCTAAACAATACATGTCACACAACCAGCCTTTTACTGTTTATGATTTTCACGATTTTGTTCTTTTCAGCCATGAACACGTACCGATTTCATGAGCTCTTAGAGAATAGGCCGTTACTAACATTCTCCTTAAAGCAGCTTCCACTTCACCCTCACATAGGTGATTGCTAAACGTTCAATCTTATATATTAAACTATTTGATCAAATTTGCTAAATTTAGATAATCATTAAAAGACTTTGCACCTTAAGTCTTACCCTTGTTTACTAAATATTGTCTACATCATGAGAAAGGGTTGGGTATTGACAATGTTGAACCTGTCAGACACAAATTTGTGTGATCTCTTTGAACTTAGCTCTTGGAATTCCAGTTTGCTAGGTAGAGTTACCGTCATGCTGACTTGTCCTAGGCCTTAAACTCATTCCCTTAGATGTCCTCTCAACTCCTTCTCTAGATAGGCCTTTTGTAAGTGGATCCGACACATTATTCTTTGACTTTACATAGTCAACAGTGATAGTTTCACTAAAGAGAAGTTCTCTAACAGTATTATGTCTCCGTCTTATGTGACAAGATTTATCGTTGTACATTATGCTCCCTGCCCTACTTATTGTCACTTGGCTATCACAGTGTATACATACTGGTGCCACTGGTTTAGGCCAATAAAAAACATTTTCAAGAAATTTTGGAGCTATTTTGCTTCTTCACTGGCTTTATCTAATGCGATAAATTCAGATTTCATTGTAGAACGAGTAATACAAGTCTGTTTAGATGATTTCCAAGAGACCGCTCCTCCACCGATAGTAAACACATATCCACTCGTGGATATTACTTCATTCGATCCGGTGATCCAATTTGCATCACTATACCCTTCAAGTACCGCAGGATGTTTATTATAATGCAAAGCGTAGTCTTGAGTATATTTAAGATACCCCAAAACTCTTTTCATTGTCATCCAATGAGTTTTATTAGGATTACTCGTGTACCGACTCAACTTACTTATAGGGCATGCTATATCTGATCGTATACAGTTCATTATATATATTAAACATCCTAATACTCTTACGTACTCTAATTGTGAGTCACTTTCACCTTCATTCTTTCGAAGTGCAAAGCTCACGTCTAATAGAGTCTTGGCAATACCGAATTCCATATACTTGAATTTGTCAAGTACCTTTTCGATATAATGAGACTGTGACAATGTCAACCCTTGTGGAGTTCTACGGATTCTTATTCCTAAGATCACATTCGCAACTCCAAGGTCTTTCATATCAAACTTGCTCTCAAGTATTAGTTTCGTTGCATTTATGTCCGAAATGTCTCTACTAATGATCAACATACCATCCACATACAAACACACAATGACTTGGTGATTTGGAGTGTCTTTAATGTAAACACATTTATCAAATTCATTTATCTTCAACCCGTTTGCTAACATGATTTGGTCAAACTTTGCATGCTATTGTTTAGATGTTTGTTTTAGTCCATAAAGCGACTTAACAAGTTTACACACCTTATTTTACTTTTCTGGAACCACAAAACCCTCAGGATGTTCTATGTAGATTTCTTCCTCCAATTCTCCGTTTAGGAATGCTATTTTCACATCCATTTGATGAATTTCAAGACCATATACTGCCGCCAAGGCAATTAACATCTGAATTGACGTTATCCTTGTTACTGGCGAGTATATATCAAAGTAATCAAGTCCTTCCTTTTGTTTGAAGCTTTTTACAACAAGTCTTGCCTTGTATTTATCAATAGTACCATCAGTTTTCATTTTCCTTTTGAAGATCCATTTAGAACCTAAAGGTTTATTTCCTGGAGGAAGATCAACCAACTCCCACGTATGGTTGCTTAAGACTGAATCAATCTCACTATCGACTGCTTCTTTCCAAAAGGATGAGTCTGAAGACACCATCGCTTCCTTAAATGTTTGAGGCTTATTTTCTAAGAGAAATGTTACAAAATCCGAACCAAACGAAGTTGATGTTCTTTGACATATACTACGTCTTGGATTCTCATCATTATGTACATTCTCACTTAGTTCATCTCGAGGTTGTTTAGACCCCCCCCCCCCCCCCCCTCACTAGACTGTTCATGTCTAGGTTTATATGGATAGATGTTTTCAAAGAATTCAGCATTATCTGATTCAATTACCGTATTTTCTTTAATATTCCGATGTTCGAATTTATGAATAAAAAAACAACATATTTTACTACTTTTAGCATATCCTATGAGCATACAGTCCACCGTCTTAGGTCCTATCTTAACCCTTTTAGGTACAGAAACTTGGACCTTTGCTAGACACCCCCACACTTTGAAATATTTCAAGTTGGGTTTCCTTCCTTTCTATTTTTCATAAGGAATTGATTGTGTCTTACTATGGAGAACTCTATTGAATATACGGTTGGCTGTAAGGATAGCCTCCCCCACAAGTTTTGTGGTAAACCTGAACTTATAAGCAAGGCATTTATCATTTCCTTCAAAGTTTGGTTTTTTCTTTCCGCAATTTCATTAGATTTGGGTGAATATGGGGCTGTAGTTTGATGGACAATTCCATTCTCTACACATATTTCGGCAAAGGGAGATTTATATTCTCCGCCCTGTCACTTCTTATCGTTTTTATCTTTTTGTCTAACTGATTTTCAACTTTAGTTTTATATTGCTTAAACGCATCTATTGCTTCATCCTTATTGTTTAGCAAATAGACATAACAATATCTAGTGCAATCGTCAATAAAAGTTATGAAATACTTTTTTGCACTATGTGATGGTGTTGACTTTATATCACAAATGTTCATGTGTATTAAGTCTAAGGGATTGGAATTCCTTTCAACGGACTTATAAGGATGCTTTGCATGCTTTGATTCCACACACGTTTGACACTTTAATTTATTGCACTTAAAGTTTGATAAAACTTCTAAGTTAATCAGTTTTCGTAATGTTTTGTAATTAACATGGCCTAGACGTTCATGCCACAAATCATAAGACTCAAGCAAGTAAGAAGAAATTGAACTTTTATTGATTTCAACATTCATTACATTCATTTTGAATAGGCTCTCATTGAGGTAGCCTTTTCCTACATACACTTCTCCTTTACTAAGTACAATTTTTTCGGAAATAAATGCACATTTGAATCCATTTTTGTCTAGAAGTGAAACAAAAATCAAGTTCTTCAGTAACTCCTGAACATACAAGACATTGTTAAGTGTCAACACTTTACCAAAAGTCATCTTTAAGCACAAGTCATCTTCAAGCACACTTTTCATGTTCCTTCTACTTTTGCAGTAGCGAAGTTTGACTTGTAAATCTTTTCTTCTACTTGAGCCGGAGCGAACGTTGAAAACAACTCCTTATTAGCACAAACACGGCATGTGGCACCAAAATTCATCCATCATTCGCGAAGATTTCCCACCAAGTTGCATTCGGAAAGCATAGCACACAGATCATCCATTTCTTTCTTAGGCTCAGCCAAATTTGCTTGGTCCTTCTTCTTCCCTTTCTTCGAGGCACGGCAATCCGTATACTTGTGGCCAATCTTGCCACAGTTGAAGCGCTTTCCCTTGAATTTCTTCTTGGGTTGATTGCTTTCATTTCCAGCTTTCTTTCGTTTTTTTGAGTTGTTTTGGTCATCTTCTACAATGCTTGCTCCATTCATTGCAGAATTGTCTCTTGACCTTCTTTCCGTAGTCTTATTATCTTCTTTAATGCGTAGTCGTACAATCAAATCTTTGACTGACATCTCCTTTCATTTGTGTTTTAAATAGTTCTTGAAGTCTTTCCATAAAGGTGGTAGCTTCTCTATTATAACTGCTTCTTGAAACGCCTCATTCACGATCGGACCTACAATAAAGGTTAAGTGGATATTAAGACCATTTTTAAATGGTTCAACAAAGGTATTTGTCAAAATTCTACCTTCCGCAAGGAGATCATAGATGATCACTTGCCGTTCTTGCACTTGGGAAACAACCGACTTGTTGTATACCATTTTATACTCCAGGAATCTTGCAACAAATAACTTTTTAGTTCCCGCATCCTCCGTCTTGTACTTCCGTTCTAGCGCTCCCCATAACTCTTTTGATGTTTTTATTCCACTATACACATTGTAAAGGTCATCTTAGAGACCACTCAAGATGTAATTCCTGCAAAGAAAATCTGAGTATTTCCAAGCCTCTACAATCACAAAATGTTCTTTTTCAGAGGTTCCCTCGGCCATCTTCAGAGCTTCCTCAACCGTGAACCTTTGAAGACAGAGAGTGGTGAGGTAGAAAAACATATTCTGCTACCATCTCTTAAAGTCAATACCCGCGAACTTTTTGGGTTTCTCCGTTGGTGCCATTGCTGGCGGAGCATTCGTGCGACTTGTTGTGGCAATACTAGTTGCCCCCACAGTCGTTGCAGCGTCTTGCACTTGACTATCGTTAGTCATTTTCCTGTCACAACAAGACAGTACCTTTAGTATATCGAAATAGTTATTACAAAGTTGCAGCAACTTTAAACTCTTCTTGTTTCTAGTTTAACGATGAAGTTTTTATGACTTTCAATCGTCAAATGAGTGATCTTTAACTTGTGATGAAGATTTTATATTTTCAAATCACTAGTTAAGTTCAAACGGAGTAGAAAGCTTAAAGCTTTAATCTCCAAAAACAAGGTATACAGATTCCGAAGGCTTATTCCTTAAAAATGTTATTTATAACGTTTTCGAGTACAAGAATCTGTATATACATGCAACAATAACTTCAACACAAGTTCAAGTCTAAGACAAGAACACTTATGAAGTTCCTTAACACCTTCAACACAAGATTATTAATAATTTTTCCAAGAAGTATGTTAATTTTCAGAAATGAGATGAAACAGAATTATTAATGCCAAGTCCCCCAACTTCACGGAGTGTCCTTAAGGAATAATTTTCCTCATTGTACCCGAGGTTATGAAATCTTCCTCTCAAGATAAAATGACATTCAATCCGAATAATAGCGGTACCTCAAATTGTTAGATTCTTCGAACTCACTCAACAACTTAATGATCACACAGAGTTTTTATATAGAAGAAGAGTGTTTTTGCTATAAAAAATTATACCAATACCTGAGGAATATATCAGGTATTTATAGCCTTTAATATGTCATTTTAAAAAGGATGCATTGGTTCAGCAAAAAGGCACATTTTCAATAGCGGTCACGTCCCTGCGCCTAATCTGTGTTGGACCTGCGCCTGATCTGCGGCCGCAGGTGACGTTTGGCAAATTCCAGTAGCTTCTGCGCTATATCTGCGCCCACAAGTCGTGTACCTGCGTTGTGTCTGCGCCTGCAAGTCACCCTACAGCGCGAAACAGTGTTCTTTTTCCCTCGAAGGGTCGCATCCCTTCGTGATGCATTGCGAATGCGTTTGCATGGCGTCAAAATTGCATCCGCACTTGAAGAAAAGTAAAATTTCACTTGTAAACAAGTTTCAAATAAAATTTGTCTAAAATATTAGATCTCATTATCCGAAGCCGAAACCGAGCCAAGCCAAGTGAGCAACAACGACAACGGCGCGAGGCACTACCTTGTTCTTGCCTCACTATCCTTGTGGAGTTAGTGTTTCTCATTAAAAACACTTCATAGTTCCCTTCTCCCACCAATGTGGGAGAATTAGTGAATTTTTCATTTTTGAGAGTACACTTTCTAAATTGGTATCTCTCTTTCCCTCCATTTTCCATTCACACACACATTGGACTCGACAAGTGTTCCCTACCAAGTATAAACAAATTCAATATAAATTTTACAACTATATGTAGCTAAATTTCTAATTCCTAGTAGCTAATTAAAAAGCGAATGAGATTAAAAGCAAGTTTTGATATTTAACTGTAAAATTTGTCCATAGCAAATCTTCGTTCTTTAGGTAGCGATTTGAGATATGGTTCGAGATTCAACATAAGCCTTTCTAAGCATATCGAATAGTCTTTTCAAACTTTCTATACACCAATTTATCATTAAATTGCTTATAACTAACGAAATTTTTTCGCTATTCCTCACCAATTTATCATTAAATAAGATGAAAGACGAATTTTAATAGCAATTTAAGCTAAGATTTTCAAGAAAAATAGCTATTGAATTACACAAAAAGGGAAACAAAATTAGATATATGCACATAGTTACCATCCTCCTCAACAACAACATAAAAAATAAATAAAAACAAAATTCAATTTTTTTTTTTCTTTTTTGCTAATATACATAAAATTTAAAAAGACGGAACGACGCCGTATGAAGAAGCATCAACGGCAATAAGGGAATCAATTTCGATTTCAGTACGTTTAGCGAATCTCCCTTTAATTCTGGGTCGAGTTTCAGCATAAGCCTTTCTAGAAGCATATCGAATAGTCTTTTCGAACTTTCTATTCTTCCTTTTCTCTCTGTACCTCATTACTCTCGCTTCTCTGTCTACACCAGATAATGGATTCGGTGCGGTATCTCCGACGGCACCCAAGGCTGATGAGGTGATCATAAAGGTGTTCGATTCATCCGTCATTATACTATGGTCTGGCACAACTCCAACGTCCATGGATGATGAGGAAACCTGTAGATTATACAAAGACAAAATTAGCACACAAAATTAGTTTAGATTTAGAGTGAACATAAAAAATACATTTAAACTATGTTGGCTTTACGAATTTTATATCTGAACTATCAATCGTGTCGGTTTCTTTACCAAAATTATCATTAAGTATTTATCAGAACACACATCAATCATCATGTGTGACCTTTCAAGCAGAAAAAGTGAATAATTAACTGTTAAAGTAAGTTTTGATGAATAATTTGGTTAGTTCAGCTCGAAACTTGATAGTTCAGATACGAAACTTTAAAATTTCAAATACTTTTAAGGTATGTTTTTACCCTTAATTCTTAGATTTATTAATAATACTTCCTCTCCATTCTCTTCTACTTTGTGACATTTCGAGAACAGTTCTCGAGAGTTGGCACAAATATTTTACCATATTAATATGGATAAAAAATATACAATTTATGATATTTTTTTATAGTTTTGACCATCGAATCGAATTTAATTTAGCTTCAAAGATTAGGTGACAAGTAAAACTAAATATGGTAACTGCATCAAGTGAATTATTATACTGATAAGGTAGAACAAAATGAAAAGCAGTGAAAGAGAACATACACTCTGGCTAATGGATTGGGAGTTGAAATTGTACAAATAAGGCTTAGATCCAGCAAAATCCATTTCATATGAAGGAAATCCATCAACAACTGGACCTGGCAAATAAGTAGTTGCCTCAGGCACAACTCCGTCAGTGCTGCTGTAATTTCCATGGTGCTGATGTTCTGGGTGGTGATGATGAATCTGCGGCTTCTGCTCTATCGACATGATATCCATATCCAAATAAGAATCCATATCGTTAAACGAAAAATCACCAACACAAGATGATTTATACTGGTGCTGATCATCTGTTACTTCTTTTGGATTTTGAAGTATCCATGATGCTGCTTCTGCTTCTTCCTCTGGTTGATCACATGTATCCGGAAAAAGGTTCTTCTATCATGAATTATATCAAGTATCAGATCTCAAATAACAATAACAACCATAAGCGAGGTACAAAAACTGTTTCGATAGATCCGAGCTCAAGATAAAAACACTATATAAGAAACATAACTGAAATAAAATTACCACAAAATAATACTACAACCAATCTACTCGAAACAGCAAATATCACAAGATCTATTTGTTTTGTATATATTTTTTATTTTCTAACCATAGAGGCATTTGGAATACGTTTAGCCATAAATTTTCAAATAATTCCACTTTATTCACATTTTTCAAAATTTCTAAAAACAACAAAATTACTCGTAAAAGTTTAAAAACAAATTTAATTTATTTCATCCTAAAAACAACTTAGATTTTCAAATACCATTTTGCACCTTGAAAACAAAAACTACATTTTTCTACTTCATAATGAAACATAGACCAAACGCCTCCGAAAACTAGACTCGTGCACTAAAGCTCTCGTTATGCACAGATTCAGTGAACGCCCCATTATACGCACTATTACTAGTATTTCTACCAAAATCGGTTTCCAAAACTACTACCACAAAATGATACAACAACAACATATCTAGTGTATTCCCACATAGTCGGATCTGGGTAGAGTAGAGTGTATGCAAACCGGTGAAATAGAGAGGCTGATTTCGATAGACCCTCAGTTAGCACAAAATGATACTACAACGAAACAACAAATATAACCAAAACACCAAAAAACAAAGTTGTAGAAATAATGATATGACTAAGGGGCAGCTATTTATTTTGTACATCATATGCTGGTTTCGATGCACGTGTGTATATATTTTCATCATAATTACCTCATCATCGTCACCGTCGGTGCCGCCGTGAGATTTCACTTCAACATTAGAGTCGTAAAACGGCACCACCGGAACCCGTTCATGCCGACGAGCTAAAGGATTAGCAGAATGAATATCATTATCGCACGTGACACAGAGTGCGGCGGCGTCCGCCTTGCACGTGACACTCGCCGGAGCTTGTTCACACACTTCGCAAACCCAAACGCGCGCGTGTCTCGACGCGAGCTTATTAGCCGCGTGGATTTTGGAATCGCAAAGTAAACAGAGAAACGCAGAATCGGCACGGCAGAATACTGTAGCCGACGTCGTTTTGCATGAGTCGCATAACTTCGCCGTTAAACTCCATGTATCTAATCCCATTTTTTTGTTTTTGCTTATTTTTTTTTGCTTCTCTTTAACTTAATGTTTTTTCTGTAAATGAGAGAAGCAAAAGTTTTTAGAAAGGAAAGTAATAGTTTTTAGGAAATTATAATTTTTTTTTAAGATGTAAGAGTGAGTAATATATATAAGGAAAGTAATAGTAAGTCAAGTTTCTTTGTTTGAGAAAATGACAAAGATGGTCCCTGTGTTTGAAGGAAGCTTTAAAACGATATCTTAAATGGAAATGGAAAAGGTTGGAATATACCTTAACTTCGATAATGATACAGATATATCATCCGTATATTTTAGGTATAAATATACTCTTATCGTTAGTAAAAAGGTATATATATTTTCCTGAAATTTGATAAATAATACAGATATATCCTCCAATATACTTTAGATACAAATATATCCCTGAATTTTGATAAATGGTACAAATATATATTTCGTCTTACTTTAAATACAAATATACACTTATCGTTAATGAAAAGATATATTTATAGTCTTCTCACTAATGGCAGAACACGTGTCACAATCTTATTCATTTGACCTTTTTTAAATTTAATTTATCCCAACTCCACCCCAAAATAATTCCAATTTAACCCATAACACAATCCAAATAATAATTCAAACTCGATTCGGTCTAATAAAAAAAGAAAGAGAGAATGAAAATGCGTGAATAGAGATGCATATCAAAGGTTCTATTAGACCGATTCGGGTTTAGGTTATTATGTACCTTTTCATTAACGGCAAATGTATATTTGTACTTAAAATATGATAGAGGTATATTTGTACCATTTATCAAAGTTCAAGGGTATATATGTACATTTTCATTGACGGATGATATATCTGTACCATTTATTAAAATTCAGGAATATCTATGTGCCTTTTCATTAACGGCAAGGGTATATTCGTACCTAAAGTATAACGAAGGATATATCTATATCATTTATTAAAGTTCAGAGGTATATTTGTATCTTTTCCGTATTTTAAATGCCCATTGAACATGTTGAAAAGAGCAGTTCGATATATTAAAATTTTTATTACGATTGAATATGAAGAAGAATTAAATCATAAGAATTTATTATACGTATATTTATCTTACATTTTTGTAATAGTAGTTTATTTCTATGGTTCAAACCTGTAATAGATTATATGGAGCGAAGTGTTAACCAATTAAGATCTCTCATATCCAAAAATTGAAGATGTCGGAGATAAAGATGTTGTAATGAATGTGTGGACTTACAAGGAGGGATAAAATTAGAAATGAGATTATTCGAAAAAAGATGAGAGTAACTTCAATAGATCGAAGAATAAGATGCGAAACTTAAAATTGTGATGATTTAGATACATAATAAAGAGGGACACAGATACTTCAGTACTGAGGTGTAGAGGGGTCATTCCAATTTAATGGATGGCATTCAACAAATATTTGATAGAGACTAAAAATATTTGATCGAAGTATACTTAAGAGATTATCTTGAACTTATCATCAAATATAAAGGATCATTTTCTCTTCTTTATTATTTCCTCCATTTCATAATAAATGAATTATTAAATTTTGATATAAAAATTAAGAAAAAAACATTAAAGATATAAATTTTATATAACTTTCCATTTTTACCCTCAAAAAAGAAAAAAGCTGACTTGTAATATTTTTTCAAAAGTTAATTGGTTGTCGAATCATAAAGGTAAATTTGAAAAAAAAATTATTAATTCACTTATTTTGAAACACCAATAAATACCCCAATAATTCACTTATTCTGAAACGGAAGGAGTAACATAATTCTTTTAACTTCACATTCAATGTTACTATTCATATCGACGTTCGATTAAATTTAAATTTTTTACATTATACTAAGATCTGTTTCTAAAAGAAACGCTTCATAAATAATCTTTTTCATTTTCTATAACTCGAATTCAATACCTTTAGTAAAGCATTAAAAACGAAATTATCTCAAGTGGGAGAGATATCTGGAAGATGACGAATAAAAGATTGACACATGGCATATGTTTTAGCCAAACAAATTTTGACATTAATATAATGTTGAAAAAAATAAGAAAGTGTCGTTTAATATGAAAATAGATGAGTTGTCATTATGGGTGTTAAAAGAGATGGTGGGCCCCACGTAGAAGAAGAGCCGTGTTTGGATTGAAGTTATGTTGGGTGTTTAGTGGGGCTTCCTATTAAGGACATGTTTGGCTTCTAGTGAAGTGTTTATGTATAAAGTTTTGAATTTCGAGATTTAAATAAGTATTTTATTTAATAGTCGTTTGGTCATGAAAGTTATTTACATTTTTTTTTTGAAAAATCATTTCTCTATAATAAAAAAAGTGAAAACAATATGTGTTTCGTCATAAAATTTTTAAATATAATTTGAAATTATATTTGAAAAAGTGAAAATAAGTAAAAGTTATTTTCACTTTTTTCACTCCTATTTCTATCACAAATTTTAAAAAAATAGCTCAAATTTATATTCACGATTAAACAGAACTCTAACTTCAGCTCTAACTCTAACTTCAATTTCGAAAAATTATAATTTTCATGACCAAACAGAGCTTTAGATTTTACATTATTTTTTATGTAGTTTTTATGTTTATTTTCCTTTTACAACACTAAAGTTGAGTATCTTTCGTAATAATCTCGCTTCTTTCTCGAAATAGAATTTTAATTGTATGTGCTTTTTATGTAATTTTTAAATATGTAAATTTAATTTTAGAAATTTAAAGATTATCTATGGTTGGAATTAAATTACTATTATTCTTAAAATTTAAAATGTATCACATAAATTGAGACGGAGAGCGTATCGAAAGAACGTGGACTTCATAATAGAATGTGGGACCCATATGCTCGTGACGTAGATTATGACAATTTTAAAGGTAGGTCCCACATTTAAGTGAGTTCGTGACTAATTTGTACACTCTGTAAAGTTGGCTTTTGAAGCTTTTGAAAAGTCATGAGAAGTGTACATGCTATTGTTTTTTTTTATAGCGGATATTTATATTAAAATTTAATTAAATCTAAATTTAGATCGAGCGTCTATTGAGAATAATTTTTCTATCATATTTTTGAAATAGAGGTATGATTACGTATGTTTTATTTTTCTCCTATCAACTTCAGTAGGATACACTAAACATATTATTATTATTGATTAAATTTGAATTTACATAAAAATATCATGTATTAAGTGAAGAATCGTTTCTAATAAAGGTGACTTTATACTTAAAATTTTAATCCTACCAAGGGTATGAATATTTTCTTGTCTCATTTTATGTAACGCTTTTTTCAAAGCATCTATCGGAAAAAAGATATTTTTTTCATAATAGAAATAATTTGAGGTTAAAATTTCCTTTACTCTATTTTTTTTTTATAACAACTCAAATAATATCACATAAAATTGATATGGAAGTATTACTAGATGCATGTTAATATAAAAGTAATTAAAGAATGATATAGTTATCTTCTAATTAAGTTTCGTTAGGTTCGGTGTGAAGCAAAAACATATTTGTCTAATTAAGTTATAATTATAGGGTCGTTTAGTTGGAAATGAGTTGTTTGGGGATTAGTTAATTTGAAATTATTTGAGATTAGTTATCCCATCATATATATATGAAATAACTTATCTGATTATTATGATGTAAATGGTGGATAAATAATCTTGGTACTAACGAATACCTCCAACCAAACATGAGGTAAATTATCTTTCATTTTATTTCGAAAATGTTCATTTTTTATATCTCACACCATACAATCATAGGAGTATGATTAAGTAGAGCTAATAAAGAAAGACAAATATTATGAATTCTCCATATTTCGAAAAAAAAATAAAAAAAAATTGACCCCTTTTTATCATTTTTAAATGTCATGTGATTTGTATAGTATCACATATGTACTTATTTAATTTAATATAGAAGGATGAGAACTTTATAAACTAAATTTAAAAATTAAGTGACTAAATAAGACATATAACTTGAGTAATTATTTAACCCAGATGCAAGAATGACATGATTGTGACATAAAATCTAATTCTGACATGAGTCTATGATAGATGACTTAAGATCTATCCACAATTTTTATTATACAATTTAAATTCTCCAAGAAAGATGGATAATGAGGACATTATCTAACAAAAATATTCATTTGTTCTCACTCATCTATGAGTTTTTCAAGCCAAAATTTACACTTAAATCTACTAGGTATAATAAATAAATGTGTCATTTAATTTGGTCTCATCTAATGTATATGTTTTTCAATTTTTGATGTGCATAAATAGACATTTAACCTCGTATAAAGTTGAATTGATAGACACACTCGTCCTAAGTGACGTCTCACATGAATTGACACGTAGAACGTTTGTGTGTACTTGTTCAATTTTAAGATAGTTTAAGTGTCTACTTGTGCACATCCTAAGTTAGAGGACGTAGATGTCAACTAAGATTAAGTTAAAAGACAAGTTTAATTATAGGTTATGTCAATCTATAAAATAGTAAATATTCATCGCCCCTTATCGTATAGGTTTCATTGATTTTTTTTTTCTATTATTTTGATAATTCTTTATACCTTTTTTTGCATAAACAATACTCATATTATATATTACTATAATAAAAGTGACGTGAAGATAAGAGTAGCAAAGTACTTCAATGTATTATATATTTATCATACAAGCTGTTACAGTGCTAAAACCTAACACTGGAAGACTCATAATTCTGTCATTACAAAAATGTGAAACACAAGAAACATTCGAGACTTTGATAATCATTGTATGCCTATATAGTGCGGTTTATAAGAAAGGGTAGAGTGTACCCTGTCCGTACCTCTATATTAGAAGTGAGGCAGAGAGATTATTTCCGATAGACCTCCGGCTCAAGACTATAAGCAATAGGTGGTAATAAAATAATAGATAGTAATAGAAACAAGACTATCACAAAATAATACTATAATCAATCTATCCGAAACAACAAGCTAAGCATCACCAAAACTTCAAGAACAAAACTATAAGTGTGACAACACTACGACTACTAGTACAGATAACAAGACAAAACATTCCTATTGTCACGCCCCTTTTTTTTCTCAAAAATTATATTTTATGGTTTTGAAAGGGTTTTACTATTAAGTGACAAAAAGATGAAAATTTTATTTCGAAAAAGAATTATTTATATTTTTTTATTCAGAGTCGCCACTTGGCATAAATCTGGTGTGCCAAGTCACCTTTGGAAATCCCTTTGCAAAACGATTCTGATTCTTTTAAACTGATCCACGAGCAGAGATTCCTGTTAAGGAATTCTGTTGACCGAGGGGAAGGTGTTAGGCACCCCTCGATCCCGTGGTTTGACCACGGTTGCTTGGTAGGGCGTATCGGCTAATTTGACACTACAAATGTATAAACCACACAAAGCACGCAAAACAATCAAGCAAGCAAACAAAACAAAACAATCCAAAATTTAGTGTCCAGTCCAATTATACAGTCCAAAATAGAAAAATGCAAAAAATATAAATCCTATTCTAAGCTGGTCCTAGACTTAGCACCAATGCATCACCCAATGCCTCGAGCCTTGATCACAAACCTCCTTCGAAGACATAATACGTCGGGGCATTCCCCAGTGAATAAATACATGAAACCTCGGGGCATTCCCCGGCCAAATGAATTCACTTTTCAAATACGGTAAACAAAACCTTCAACAAATATTTCAAATATTCCAACAATCCACCAATTCTAAATTTTACCTACCCGAGCCTAGTGCTTGCCTACCCGCTCGACGACATATCACGTTCAATATCAACAATGAATCAAAATACCATAATATTCACTCTTATCAATTTTTGATTCCCGCCCCCAACTTCATTTTTATCAATCACACCATCAAAATTACTCAAATTAGCTCCTTATATCACCTAAATCACATTGTCAAACACATAATCATAACATCAAAAAAATCAAACAAATCGTAATTACCCAACACAAAATCACCAAATCACGTCATCAATATAAAGAGAAGAGATGAAGAATTGGACCAGGAATTGAGGCTTTCAAACTGTGTTATTCAATTAAAGAGAGTTCGCGCCCGGAAAACTCGAACAAAACCTCAATACGAACTCAATCCGACCTCAATACTCCGCAATCCAAGCAGATTTCGCCCAAAGCTCAAAAATACAAAAGAACAAAACAGAAAACCCGTCTAGATTATAGCTCAGGTGAGTTTAGATGGATCGAATTCCGACAAAATTACCCTTTTCCAATGAGATTTCAACTGAACACCCAAGGAAACTAAGAGATTTATGGTATCCCGGGACTAGGACGGAATTCGAACCCACGGTACCTAAATCCGATCGAAACAATGACCGATTCTAATGAAAGATTCACTAGAAAAAGCTTAGCTCTAGCTGAACGTCACCGGAACAGTGACCCTCCGTGAAAATCGTGCTCCTTCCTCTACTCTCCCTATCCCTTTGTCATCGTCGATTGGATATTCACATATTTCGGTGAAATCGACACTTTTTTTTGTATTTCGTGTGCGACGATATGGGTGTTTCTTTGTGTGATGTATGGGTATGGTGTATTTTGTGAAGATGGGGTAGAATTGTGAGGGGTCTGTGTAGGGAGTGACAATGCGCTCCCTTGATGAAAAATTATCCTCCATTTTTAAGAAGAAAAGATGAAGATGATGACCAAGAATGATCCCCCTTCTGTGTGTTTTCTGAATATGGAATAAAAACATTAAAAAAAAAAACTTTTCAGTGGCCCCTTCCACTTTTGTTTTCTTGTTTTTTTTCCTTTTTTATACTATCCTAGGTGGATCAATATTATTGGTGGCTTGTGGGAATAAGTTTGTGGCGTGTGAAAAGATGAGTGTGGCATGTGCCCTTTGCATGTATCTAGTGGAAAATGAGGGGTGAGGTGTTGAGATGGCATGGTGAGGTGGCAAAGATGCTATGTATTTAATTATTTTTAATTCTTTTTGGGGACAAATTATCAATTAAACAAAAGTATGGTAAGGTGAATAAAAATAAAAATAAAAATTAAATAAAATAATAAAAGAAAATTAAATAAAATAAAAATAATTAAAATATTTTTGGGAAGGGACAAATTATGTGTCTACATCATGCCCCCTTTGGATGTAAACACATGGTGTTTTCATACAAAGCAATAGACAACGAGATAGAATTTTGTCCCGATCTTTATTCAAAAGCACGGAGCAAGAGGAAGGAGGGAAAACAGGTCTTGACTTAGGGCATCCTACCTACCCAAGTTATGAAAGAAACCCGTCACAGGTACTTCCAAAGGAAGGAGAAGGGCTATACCGAGTTGGAGAGTTGAGTGAGGTTCCATCGAGGTTTCGGTCCACAGCTCTGTCATTACATCAAAAATGAAAATTACTACTTAAAACATAAGTGAAATTACAAAAACTCTATCTATGCAGCTTTTCTTGACTCTTGACTTGCTACTTCATCACCCTGTTCTTTAAGCGGACTCCTGACTTGAAATTTCTTCAACTTGTTGTTTGGCTTTCAAATGCTTCACCTCATTGCTTAACTTTCAATTCTTCACCCTGTTCTTCAGGCGGGCTCCTGACTTGCTATTTTTTCAATCCGTTAACTTTCATCTTTTCACCTTATTGCTTTGTTTTCAACTTCTTCACCTTGTTGCTTGACTTTTAACTTCTTCGCTTTGTTGCTTGGATTTCCATTTATTCGCCCTGTTCTTCAGGCAGGCTCCTGAAATCACATCAAAACTAAAAAAAAATTATCCCAAATAAAGATTATTACAAAGAGAAATTTCGGTTGCCAGAAAAGAAAAGTTCCAAAATAGATATTAAATTTCCCCAGTTTACCATCAGAAGACTTTTGAGAAAGTCAGATCATACCTACTTGCATGTTGCAATAACGAATCAAGACTCTGACCAAGAAATGCATCTTTTGAGAGTAAAATTGAATGACCAAGACTAGGAATTGTGTCTCCTAAGAATTTAAATGAGGAATTCTGACTAGAAAGTGCGTCTTCTTGAGATAGAAGTTAAATTAAAAAGTATGTCACCTAACAAATGAAAACTAACAAGAAAGTGCATCTCATAAAGATTAAGTTCAATGACTCGACTAAAAAGTGCATTTTCTAGAAATCAAGGAGAATGAATGACTCGACTAAAAAGGTATGCCTTATAGGAATCAAGGGGAATAACTCGACTAAAAGGTACGTCTTATAGGAATCAAAGAGATATGACTCGACTAAAAGGTATGTCTTATAGGAATCAAGGGGTATGACTCGACTAAAAGGTATGTCTTATAGGAATCAAGAGGGATGACTCGACTAAAAGATACGTCTTATAGGAGTCAAAAGGAGATGACTCGACTAAAAGGTACGTCTTATAGGAATCCAGGGAAATGACTCGACTAAAAGTACTCCTTGTAGGAATCAAGGGGGATGACTCGACTAAAAGGTACGTCTTCTAGGGGTCAAGGAGGATGACTCGACTAAAAGGTACGTCTTATAGGAATCAAAGGGGATGGACTCGACTAAAAGGTACGTCTTATAGGAATCAAGGGGGATGACTCGACTAAAAGGTACGTCTTATAGGAATCAAGGGGGATGACTCGACTAAAAGGTACATCGTATAGGAATCAAAGGGAGATGACTCGACTAAAAGGTACGTCTTATAGGAATCAAGGGGGATGACTCGACTAAAAGGTATGCCTTATAGGAATCAAAGAGAGATGACTCGACTAAAAGGTACGTCTTATAGGAATCCAAGGAAATGACTCGACTAAAAGGTACGCCTTGAAGGAATCAAGGAGAATGACTCAACTATAAGGTGTGTCTGATAGGAATCAAAGGAATTGACTCGACTAAAAGGTACATCTTCTAGGGGTCAAGGAGAATGACTCAACTAAAAGGTACGTCATATAGGAATCAAGGGAGATGACTCGACTAAAAGATACGTCTTACTAGGAATCAAGGGAGATGACTCGACTAAAAGGTACGTCTTCTAGGTGCCAAAGGGAATGACTCGACTAAAAGGTACGTCTTATAGGAATCAAAGGGAGTGACTCAACTAAAAGGTACGTCTTATAAGAATCAAAGAAGATGATTCGACTAAAAGATACGTCTTATAAAAATCAAAGGGAATGACTCGACTAAAAGGTACGTCTTATAGGAATCAAAGGAGATGACTCAACTAAAAGTTACGTCTTATAGAAATCAAAGGGAATGACTCGACTAAAAGGTACGTCTTATAGGAATCAAAGGAGATGACTCAACTAAAAGTTACGTCTTATAGAAATCAAAGGGAATGACTCTACTAAAAGGCACATCTTCTAAGGGTCAACGGGAATGACTCGACTAAAAGGTACGTTTTATAGGAATCAAAGGGAATAACTCGACTAAATGGTACGTCTTATAGGAATCAAAGGAGATGACTCGACTAAAAGGTACGTCTTATAGGAATCAAAGGGAATGACTCGACTAAAAGGTACGTCTTATAGGAATCAAATGAGATCACTCGACTAAAAGGTACGTCTTATAGAATCAAAGAGAATGACTCAACTAAAAGGTACGTCTTCTAGGAGTGAAGGTTCAATTTAAGAAGTGTATCATCCAGCAAATGAAAACTGAAATCCCTGGACAAGAAAGTGTGTCTCCGAGGGATATAAGATGATGAATTTTTACCATGATTTAATTATCAAACCTATGCAGCAACTTTGCTTCCTGCATTTGTAGGAGTGAGGCATTGCAGCCCTTGATATTTATGCTCTGAAGTCCTTGCTTTGAAGGTAATATGTTTTCTGTTTCATCAAAGAAAACTTGTAAGTTTAAAACATGGTGGTTGGTTTGTGGCTTTAGCTTTCGCGGCGATCGCTCTTGCCCTCATCACATTTAAACTTACTTTTAACTATTAGCATATATCATTGACTTGCTGAATCACGGACCAGAACTCAGATTATTAAGAGTGACTAAAACAAACACAGTATCTCTGTTTTGCCATGTTTCTCAGATAGACCCTTTAAACCTTGGTATTTTCATGAGTTCCCTGACTTCTCTATTGACAAAACTTTCTGCCTGACCTTTTTTGGCTCACAATCATGTCTCTTTCATGTGCTAGCTTTTGTCTAGCTTTGTGCAATTAAAGAAGTTGGTAGCCAGTTTTAAAATATTTTCTCACTTATTTTGACACGGACTTGACTCAAAGACAATAAACAAAAAAAAAGAATGACAATTTTTTTTTGGATAACTGACTCAAGAAAGATAAAAATAAAAATAAAGAGAAGAAAGAAAAGACAATGAATGTTCCCATTTGAAATAAAGAAACAAAAAATTCATCTAAAAATGACAGTCAACACTAATGATTATGCCATGCATTTTGAATTAAGCAACTTGATCTTTTCATTCAAACTTTCTACCCATTGTTATTGAGTTAATGGCATTGAAACTGAGTTGCTTCCTTAGTTCAATTGCATTTAAGACCCCATTCGGCTAGTGACGCCTTGAAGGGTTTTCGCCAACAAGCTTCTCTCATTTTGTTTTCCTCAGCTCACTATTGCCTTATGGTGTCTGTAAGGGTTTTCCACTAATGAGACTCTTTTATCTTTATTTCCCTTAACTCACAGTCGTCTTACGGTGCCCGTGAGAGTTTTTACCGATAAGACTCTCTTATTTTTATCTCTCTCAGCTTACCATCGTCTTATGGTGCCCGTGAGTGTTTTCACCAATAAGACTCTCATTTTTATTTCTCTCCTTATTTCTTATGCTGAGGAAGTCTTCGTCATATTAATCTTTAAAAATGCTAGTACATAGCATGCAATGTGAAAGTACACGATCAATATCACTTATGACATGTTTTACACCACTAACTTGCCCCGAGCATGTGTGTCACCACTTTTATATACTTGTTAAACATATAACTCTATATTTGTTGTACATCCTTCCCATTTAATGACTCATGCTTTCGTGGAGTTGATTTTCTTTCTGTTCATGCAGCCATTATTGACCTAATTGAAACATGTCTTTCAATTAATGACCAAGTTATTCTTGTGATTCTCAAAGTAATTGCCTTAATTTTTTAAGAAGGCTTCAACTTGTCACCAAATGTCTCAGCACTCCACCTATTTTCTCAGATATTTTTCCTAACTTTAGCTCTCTGACTCAATGTTTCATGGTTAAGTTGGATTTTAAGATCTGGCTTAAAATTCCGATAGCATGTCATATCACTAGAATCAACATAAAATGTACTGTATAAAGAAAACAAACAAACGACACATATTTAAACACAAAGGGAAATGGACAATTTATTTAGTTAAAATAAAAGATAGAAGGGTTTGAACATAAACGACAAAGGGACAAAACAAGATTGATCCCGAACTACAATTCTGAAATAATTCGGATAACAGAAAGTAAAACAAAACAAACTACCAGACCTCTTCCTAGTAGGGAGAGGGGTGACTTCTCAATTGCTCAGCCTGACATCTTAGCCGCTGATTTGCATATCAGCATGACTAGAGTTTCCCTCACTGTCAATGTTCTGCACCATAATTGATCCATCTTGAATCATCTTTTTAATTTCTCTTCTCAAAGCACGATAATATTCAATACTGTGACCCTGAACATCAGAATGATATGCATATCGTACATTAGGATAAAAACTTCTTGAATGTGGGTCAGGAGTAAACCCAAGGAGAGGAGTGATCACGCCTTGCTGTACCAATCTCTGGAATAAACTGGCATAGGATTCCCCAAAAGGAGTGAAATTATCTTTTTTCTTCCTCCTCTTTACGAACTCTGGCCTCGGATGAAACTTGGATTTAGAGGTTCCTTAGTAAATATGTGGGGGTCGAGGACGATGTTGAGGGACAGGTGCATGCCATTGTGGATAAGAAAATGGATAACCATACAATTGTGCAAGGATATTGAGGAGGTGGAATGGGATTTCTTAGATTTTGGGAAAAGAAACCTTGTTGCAAGTGGTTATGTGGATCTAATATGTAAGCTCGGGATTTAGGCTGACAGTATTGGTGGGTTAGACCTCTCAAACTCTGTTTTGGCCCTAGCATGACTATAGGTGCGTTTTTCTTCTTCTTTCCTTCAGTTTCATTTGGTTGATTGCAATGTCGACGCAAATATTTCACAGAATCCTTCTGTCCATCAGGCTCCCTAAATTTTCATGTCTCAAAGTTGGGAGGAAGGTTAACACTCGAATACATGCCCCAGTTTTTACATGAAACATCTTCATAGCCCATAAGTCCAGGGGAATTTTTCATATCATTTTCTACACTCTTAACTTTCTCAACCACTTTCTCTAGCTCTTCTAGCATACTAGGTTTCTTAGTAAGAAATTTTGGCGGTCCACTTAATTTAACGGTAGGTTCAAGAGTATAACAATGATCATCAAGAGTATTGAACATGGATTCACTAGTGGACTAGGGAAACACAATCGTTGGATTGATAGCCAAAGTGAAAGTTTTAGTAGAAGGTTGAGCAACAAAAGCACATACGGTATGTGGTGCTGTGAATGTGGTAGACTTATATTGAGGAGCTAAATAAATAGAGGTGGAAGTATTGAGGTGCATTTGACGTGGGATGGATTCTGAGGTATGCTGTGGTGCATCAATAACAGTGGAAAACTGACTTTGCAATTTTGGTGGAAGACTCAAGGTATTTGCAGGGTCAAAAGTGGGAAACGGAGGTGGAAGCAGCCCACTGGCCCAAGCTCGGTACATTTTCATCATATGTTGTCTCAGTCTCAAATTCTTTTCCTTTAAACTCTCAATTTTCTGACTCTTTGTTTCATCCATAGTGCCACTCTCTATATTCTTGTTGGACACAGCTAAAACTTTCTTGGATTTGGTGTGATATGGAGGACCAACCAGGAAGCCACAAACCAACCACCTTAAACTAACTTAACAAGAGGCAACAAATATGTTAGAGTTCAACCTTTTTTCGAGACCTCTTTTTTTCTTGAAAAGATCACCGAACCCAAGAAGGGCGCCTACGTATCTCGCCCTCGAGAGGGGAGAATCAGGTGTGCATAGTTCGTGAAGTCGTGCCAAAATGGCCAATTGAACTCTTTGTTTTCTTTCCTTTTTTTATTTTTCTCGAAACTTTAAGAAGAAAAGAAAATAACAATTTGTCAAAAGAATTGACGAAAATGTTTTTGAATTTTTCAGCATTAACATCCCTATACAAAGTGAAATCTATGATTACCAAAGAAAATCTTTTTGGGTTTTCAGTTTTAAATTTCATATGAAAATAGAACTTAAACCTATTAAAGAAAAATCTTTTTGTAGTTTTCTTTTAGAGATGTATATAAAACACCTACTCTAAGTGAAAAGTGAGAAAATCTTTTTGAATATTGTAAATACAATCCCCGAACCAACAATAGGTTGCCTACGTATCTCACATCCCGAAAGAGGAGAATCAGAGGTGTGTAGTTCGTCCAGATTGGACAATTAAGGATTATAGAACAAACAAAACCTTGACTTGAGAGACATGACTGCACGATGAAAATAAAATCTTTTTGAGTTTTTAATTTGACACTTCATACAAAAATGGCATCAACAACTATGAAAGAAAAATCTTTTTGGTATTTTCGTTATATGAAATGTAAAAAATTTCTAAATCTTTTTTTGCATTCTTCTTTTATAAAAACTCTTATGAATGAAAAATCTTTTTTAGAATTTTTGAATTGTGAATGCATGGTAAAGGAAACTCTTTTTGATGTTTTTGAGAAAATGAGTGCGAAAGGTAAAAAAAAAAATTTGAATTTTGAGATTGTGAAAGAAAAATCAAAAGTCATAAAGAACTCTAAGAACTTACGAAACTCCTTTTTTTCTTTTGGACTTACTTTTTTTTCTATTTTTTTTCAATATTTCTTGCATACGCACTTTACTTCTAACACATATTTTCCCTAAATCAGTCCCTCAAATGGCCACGTTATCCTCAAAGATGCAACATTTAGCACGTAGGGATGCTTTAGAGGTGAGTCTCCTACAAAGGATCACGTGGGTTCCGCTAGGTCTCAATATGATGTAAATAAACATGACCTAAAGGCTGACCTACGCTGAGGTCCACTAACAAGGCTATTTGGGGAGCGTATGATCGATAGTAGATTGCTTTAGCTGTCCACCTACTCCATACAATCCAACGGTTCCCCCTCCTAAAATAATGAGGACTCAACTATAGGTCGTGTACACACGTGTACTACGGACTTGTTGTAGAAAGAAAGACTCGGGTTATGCACATGTGCCAGATATAAAGCGGTAACACATAAAGTAAAACCGTAAACAAAGAGCACGTAGACACTCAACAATGATTAACAATGACACAAAACAACACAAACAACATATCTATACACCTATAGTGCCAGCTCGAATTCTGAAAAATCCCCAGCAGAGTCGCCAGAGCTGTCACACCCCTTTTTTCTCTCAAAAATTATATTTTATGATTTTGAAAGAGTTTTATTATTAAGTGACAAAAAGATGAAAATTTTATTTTGAAAAAGGATTATTTATATTTTTTTATTCAGAGTCGCCACTTGGCATAAATCTGGTGTGCCAAGTCACCTTTGGAAATTCCTTTTTAAAACGATTTTGACTCTTTTAAACGGATCCACGAATAGAGATTCCGATTAAGGAATTCTGTTGATCGAGGGAAAGGTGTTGGTACCCCTCGATCCCGTGGTTTGACCATGGTCGCTTGGTAGAGCGTATCGGCTAATTTGACACTACAAATGTATAAACCACACAAAGCATGCAAAACAATCAATCAAGCAAACAAAATAAAACAATCCAAAATTTAGTGTCCAGTCCAATTATACAGTTCAAAATAGAAAAGTGCAAAAAATATAAATCTTATTCTAAGCTGGTCCTAGACTAAGCTCCAATACATCACCCAATGCCTCGAGCCTTGATCACGAACCTCCTTCGAAGACATAATACGTCTGGGCATTCCCCGGTGAATAAATACATGAAACCTCGGAGTATTCCCCGGCCAAATGAATACACTTTTCAAATACGGTAAACAAAACCTTCAACAAATATTTTAAACATTCCAACAATCCATCAATTCTAAATGTTGCCTACCGAGCCTAGTGCTTGCCTACCCGCTCGACGACATATCACGTTCAACATCAACAATGAATCAAAATACCATAATATTCACTCTTATCAATTTTTGATCCCCGCCCCCAACTTCATTTTTATCAATCACACCATCAAAATTACTCAAATTAGCTCCTCGTAACACCAAAATCACATCGTCAAACACATAATCATAACATCAACAAAATCAAACAAATCGTAATTACCCAACACATAATCACCAAATCACGTCATCAAAATAAAGAGAAGAGATGAAGAATTGGACCTGAAATTGAGGGTTTCAAACTATGTTATTCAATTAAAGAGAGTCCGCGCCCGGAAACCTCGAACAAAACCTCAATACGAACTCAATCCGACCTCAATACTCCGCAATCCAAGCAGAGTTTGACCCAAAGCTCAAAAATACAAAAGAACAAAACTGAAAACCCGTCTAGATCAGAGCTCCGGTGAGTTTAGACGGATCGAATTCCGACAAAATTACCCTTTTCCGATGAGATTTCAACTGAACACCCAAGGAAACTAAGAGATTTTATGGTATCCAGGGACTAGGACGGAATTCGAACCCGCGGTACCTAAAACCGACCGACTCAATGACCGATTCCGGCGAAAGATTCGTCGGAAAAAGCTTAGCTCTAGCTGAACGTCACCGGAACAGTGACCCGCCGTGAAAATCGTGCTCCTTCCTCTACTCTCCCTATCCCTTTGTCATCGTCGATTGGATATTCACATATTACGGTGAAATCGACAATTTTTTTTTGTATTCCGTGTGCGACGATATGGGTGTTTCTTTGTGTGATGTGTGGGTATGGTGTATTTTGTGAAGATGGGATGGAATTGTGAGGGGTCTGTGTAGGGAGTGACAGTGTGCTCCCTTAATGAAAAGTTATCCTCCCTTTTTAAGAAGAAAAGATGAAGATGATGACCAAGAATGATCCCCTTTTGTGTGTTTTTTGAATATGGAATAAAAAGATTAAAAAAAAAAAAAAGAACTTTTCAGTGGGCCCCTTCTACTTTTGTTTTCTTGTTTCTTTTTTTCCTTATTTATATTATCCTAGGTGGATCATATTATTGGTGGCTTGTGGAAATAAATGTGTGGCATGTGAAAAAATTAGTGTGGCGTGTGGAAAGATAAGCGTGGCGTGTGCCCTTTGCATGTATCTAGTGAAAAATGAGGGGTGAGGTGGCACAGATGCTATGTATTTAATTATTTTCAATTCTTTTTTGGGACAAATTATCAATTAAACAAAAGTATGGTTAGGTGAATAAAAATAAAAATAAAAATAAAAGAAAATAATAAAAGAAAATTAAATAAAATAAAATAATTAAAAAAAAATCGAGAAGGGATAGAATTACGTGTCTACACCTACCTGGTAGCATGCATGCAGGGGCGCACCCACCTTATGGCCCAGGGGGTTTGACTATACTATTTATACATGATTAAAATTATTTTTTATGTATATATAGTTGATGTTAAACACCCTTCGACTAGTTCGTGTGCTTACTTCTTTCTATCTAACCTTTTACAACTTTGTTAAAAGAAAAAAGAAAAAGCATATAATCATAGGTGGTGGTAAGACTTGTTTATTGTTTTTTGCAAATGACAATTAGGTATGAGTGTGACAATAGTTTATTTAAAGTGCCTCTTTAAGTGGAATTTTTTAGTAATTGACTTATAATTATTATAATCATAATCATAATAATTTATTTAAATGTTGAACCGAACTATTTAATAAACACTACTAATGTTTGATTTATAAACATAAGGTCAATATTTAACTTTTAATTCATTGGCAAAAATACTTTCCTAAAATAATATTTTTCACAAATGGGAAGTACTTCCTCTTTGGGTATCGTTATCTCAAACCTAACGCCAAGACATAATTTTATTTTTTACAATAATGGTGGTGGGTCCATTTGTGCCTACATTGACTAATATCAAAATATTATTATCAATTTCTAATATTATTTTATTGAAAATATTATTTTAAAAGAAGGTTGTTTCATTATTGATTGGTCAAGACTTAGGAAGTGAATTATTTATGTATTAAACTCAACATAACTAGTACTATTATATTTGGTGAAATATTATACTAGTAGCTATACATGTGCTTTACAAAATTCACCGGTACTGGGGTTACATGCTGATCATGCATAACTGAAAACATGACAACATGACTGAATCCGAAACATGATGACCGACTAAACCAACTCATGAATGCATGCAATGACATGGAGATGAGCACATGACCGAAACTGAGAATGGAAAAGAGAAAATCTGAGGGAAACCAAGTATAATATTTAGTTATTTTTTTATAATCCGATATGACTAATACGTACATCACTACATAATAAATCATCCGTAACTAATGTCTTTGTTATTAATAAATGCATAATTCTAATCAACGCTCAAAATGGTCCATGTAGGACCACTAAAATGTGTTTCATTGGTTGGGGACTTTATTGTTACAAATGCTTCACGTGGGACGGTGGGAGCAACCACAATATGGACATGTTTTTTTTTTCTATAGTAGGTATGTACCTTTTGTTTTATTTTTTTTTTATTTTCCATCCATGCTATGATATCTATATTGGAGCTTCGACTAACTTGAATTACGTATTGTTAGGTTTATTCCGAGGGTGGAGCTCTCAATAATTTTTTTTTTTAGATTTGAAGATCTATCTACCTTTCATTATATCCACAAAAGATATACGATAAGTTCTTGATTAAAGTTGGGTGTTAACTAGTTAACTTTGACTTTGTTTTATATACGTTTATAATCTATATTTATAATTTATAATATATTAAAAATATAAATATCATTAGAAAAGTGATTCAAAATAAATACATAAAAGCTTCTTTACTATAATGGTATAAGTATTTTAGTTTAAAATATAGTGGTATATTTAAGAGTAATGGTGTAAGTATTTTAGTTTAAAATATAGTGGTATATTTAAAAGTTAATCATATTATATAAAAGTGTTTAGAGTATAAAATTAGAAGTTATCTTGAATTAATCTTTACGAGCATATTCCTTGCCCTATGAGGAATCCATTTCCTTTTTGACATTGAAAAAAAATAAAACTTTCTTACTATGGATTTATTTTTATTTTCTTATTTACAAAATCTATTTCAATTAGGAATCAACTAAAGAAAAAGAAAACAAAAAAAAATAAAAAAATAAACCCTTTCCTAAGTAATCTCAGACAAGGTTTATTTTTCCCTCTTTTTAATTACCTATAAATACATACCTATCTAGACATATAACATGAACACATCAACAAGAAGAAGTAAACATACACAAAGTAAAATCCTTTCGTGCTCATTCTCCTTAAGAAAATATTAATTAATGGGACCGTCTGTTGAGAGGATGATCAATGCGCGTTGTGCTGCTCTCAACAAACAGTGTCTATCGACATCTAGTTTTATTCCGAAGGGTTCTGATCATGGACGTTATGGTAGAAAAAGGCGATATCGCAGCGAGAAGATTTGCCTTATTTTTGCTGGTGTTACTTTTATAGCCATTGTTGTGCCAACTATGTTTATGTTTTACGATGCAATTTCCAGTTTATTTGTTTAGTTACGTAGATTTTATTTTTCTTAGTTCGTAGAGTTAAGAGGTTATATGTTAAATTACTTTAGATTTATGTAAAGATGGATTGATTTATTTAATTTGTTTATTGATCGAATTTTCAGTGTTACTTTATGTGTTTTGGAGTAATGAGAGGTTTAGAATGGAATTGAATTTGAAATCTTGATTTATAATAAATTACGTTTGTAAATTTCGTAAAATTATTCGATATATGATAGTAGGTTTTTAATTATGTAAAACTTTTTCTTCACGTTAAAGTTTGGTTGTCAATAAGAAAGTTTGGATTAAATTGGTATATTAATATTGATTCAATTTGAGCTTTTGAAATTGGAATAAATTCGACAACCGAGCATAAATTTGGGTGTTCTTCTCTATCTAATGAAGGTGAATCGTGTTAGAATTGTTTGCCCCACACCAAGGGTACGGTGGAGGTAGACTTAATGGTTGATTAAATTCGATAACTTTTGACATTGTAAAAGTGTTTAAAATCTTGCTAAACTTCAAACAAGGATCGCTCAAGGACAAATTAGAAAACTCTATTAAAACGTTAGTCCATAATCCAACAGATAAAGTACATTACATAATTCAAGGACACAAATTATCCATTCAACAATGGTATTGCTAATTTACCAATATATTTGTTTGGTTTAATGATTAAATGCTTGCTTAATTAGCTATTCTATTGGTCGAAACACTATTGTTAGAATTAACATGGTCTCCAATAGTATTTGCCTTGTTCGAACATCTTGCTTTGCCAAATTATTTTATTTTAGGGTTAGCTCTGATAACTAGTAGTTATTCTGTCTTTCGCTTTTACAGGTGGACGGAAATGAAAATGTTGGAGAGCGATAGAATCACAACACTATCACTCTTGTCACACTAACAAATTTTAATTTTAATGAACAAGTAGAACTACCCGCCTTTATGGCGGTTTCTTTTAGGAATTTTTACACTACACAACAATCCAACAAAACAATAAATAACGAGTAAAGCATCTAGCACCTTCTGAACTATGATCAAATTTGTTACGCCACACTCCAACTGTACAAGGGTCCTATTACTCTGTGAACTCATTTTTTGCCCTTTTAAGCTGACACGACATCTTTTTAGCTGATGTGACATCTTTGACGTGAGCCCTATTTTTATGTAATAAAGGTGTCACAGGGGTAAAAGGATCCTGTGAAATTGGAGCATGCTGTAGCAACTTTGACTATAGTTTGAGGGAGTACTGAATGCTTATCTCAAAAATAAATAAATTAATCTTTGTTCGTTACTAAAAGGTCTAACTTTGCCCTCCATTAAACTATGGCTCATTTGCATGGTATGGACCTTAAATCTCCAATGGAGTCATATACATGTCCAAGTTTTAAGATCAGGGCCTACCGACTCTGGAAGGCTTCATGTAATAGCCCAAATGTGGCATTGGACATTTTGACAAATAATCACTTTTCATGACAAAATTTATAGTATAAATAACACAAATCCCAATCCTATTAGATTTATTTATACTCTTTCTCACTTTTTAAATTATTTTATTCTCTCTCCAGATTAATATAAACTAGTATAGATACCCGCGCGATGCACGGAACATTTTTTAAAAAATAAATCATTAGAAATGTTATCTTATTAGTTTGAAATAATAAATTAACTTTTATGTATCACATTAATATGTTGAATATATTTTATAATAAATAATTCATAAAATTACATACTTCAATTAATTTAATTAAACTATGTATTCTCCCTTCTCCGCCATCACACCGCCGCGTCACCGCCACCCGTCTTCAACTCTCCCAACCTCCTCCAGACAATTCCATAATCAACTCATATGAAAAAAAATGAATCATGTAATTATAAAAATAAAAAAAATAAAAAAAGAATTGATCAATAATTTTCTTTATTGCATTGTTCACTATCTAATAGTATTTGATTGTTAACATTTGACTTTTATTAACTTATCGAATTGCTTAATATAATTATCAAGAGCCTTTTTTGTTAAAATAAAATTATATATTTATTTTATTTAATCATATATTTTTTATTTTTTTTAATAAAATGTATGGATAATAATCTGTCTATTATCAAATTTCAGTTAATTTCTTTACTGAAATTCTTTTATTTAATTTATTCATTATATTCTCAAAGTTAATTCAAAATTCTTATCCCTCACCCAACCCCAAATACTTGAAAAAAAATACTCTATTTTAATTATTTTCTTCAGAATACGATGAATTATTTTTTTTAGTTACATTTCATAGGCAGATGAGCTTTTTTCTCTCACATTTCAAAATATAAGATATTAAATTTAAATCTAGATTACTTAAATTCTTATATTCAATTATTCATTTAATTCGTTGTTTATTGTTGCTATACATAACATACAAAATTTACATTTTTACTTGTTATGATTTAAAAAATACTTTTTCATTTAACATATTAATTGTATTACACTACTACTACACATACTAAGTATTACTATTAATACACATATATACTATGTGCTACAACTACTACTTCTATTTATTATTTGTAGTAGTATTAGATTCTTATACTTCATTTAATATTTTAATAGATTACATTTAGATGTATTTTTAATATATTTAATAATTAAATGTACCTATAATTTTTTTTAAAAAAATTATAAGTTTATCTTTGAGAAGATATTATATCTCCAATTCAAATTAAAAAAAGGAATAGACAATAATAAGAATTCAATTAGAACTCTTTAGTATGATAGCTAACTACTTTTAACATGTAATTTCATCGACTTTTAATTTATCTTTAATCTTGTTTTAAACCAAATAACTCTTTTAAATTGAATATTCTACGTCCTCTCCTCCCCTACTCGTCTCAATTGAATATTTTAGATATCTTTTTTCTACTTATCAATTTTTTTTATTATTTTTAATATTATATAATGTTCTTCTCTTTTAATATATATTATAGACTTACATATATTTATAGAATAAATAAATTTTACTTATTAAATAAATATGAGATACATAATTTTTCATACATATTAAATGTTAGAAAGATAAAATAAGTGATCACAATAATGTTTTAGTCGGAATGATTTCTTTATATAAGTAATTTTGACAATAGTATTAATAATACAAAAATTTTATTTACATATTTGATAATAAAATAAAATAAAAATTTATTTGTCTCCCTCTTCTCATATCCTCCCCCCCCCCCCCCCCCACCCCCAACCACGCTGAAAACCCACCAAAAATCAAATATTTTCTATTCTTTTTTAAACTGTTAAATTTAAATAATTATTTCTAATTTTTTAAATTCAAATGCTAAGAAGATTAATTATTATTCTCTTTATTCTTATTTTTTTTTAAAATGTGTATATTTACCTTATAAGTTATATAATTGAATTGAAATAAATATTTAAGATAAGTGATAATGATAATAATAATAATGTAGTAGTAATAGTAGTTGTTGTTGTTGTTTTTATGCTGTTGTTGTTACTACTACTGCTATTACTAAAACTATCACTACTCTAGTATATTTTTTAATTAACTTTTTCAAAGTTACACTTTATAAGTAATTAACTCTTCTTCTCTTATATTTTAAATATTAAATACTGAATTCTTCTCTTATATTTTAAAATATAAAATACTAAATTTAAATTTAAGTTGATTTTTATATTTTAATGCGGATATGACTTGTTGTTTATCGAGATTTTAGTTGTGCGATTTTAAAAAATATAAATGACAAACAAAATTAGTAAATATTTTTTATGTATAAATATAAATTTGCCAGTAAAATCATGAAAAGAATAAATCATTCATGATTTAAGATTGTGGACTGATTTGGAGTGTGTAATGTGTCTTTCGTGGTTTTTCTCGTATCACCGGTGAACAAAAGTCGGATGATGAATTCAAATATTGCTTGAGTGTATTAAAGGGTGTTTGGTGGAGGCCCGAAAATTGTCAAATACTTGATATTGTTGTTTATAAAGTCATACATATAAGAACGGAATTTAGTTTTTTTCATTCATTCGTGGGTGTTACATTACTCCAATGACATATTATGAAATTATGCGAGGGGGATATCTAAGATCATTATATGATATTCATATATATATATATGAATACATCATTCAAGTGGGATATGTGATTCCATATACATAGCAAAGTGTTTTATATATTGTTTACCCTAAAATTTTCAATTCATATACACAACAACTTCTTTATCCCAACAATTCAATACATATACACAACAATTTCTATATTTCAACAATTTAGTTTATACGCACAACAATTCATATATATATACGCACACACACAATGTGTTACATATGTCCTACCATAATTGCTATGTGTATAACTTACGCATACCTTACTTATAGATATGTTTATATGAAAATTATTTACATAACTGAAAAACACATATACATAGTCTAGTACAAGTAATAGACAGACTAATGATATGTATATGATAAACACATACATAACTACTGTTATGTATATGAATTGGCAACTAGTAACAACACACACAAATCACAATACTAAGAAAATAGAAATCTTGAATAAAATAATAAGCAGATTCAAAAACTAAAATAAAAAAATCTTTGGTAGATGAGGTTGTGAAGTATCTTCTTTTTTTTTCTTTTCTTTTTGACGATTTTTTGATTTGATTTTTTGAACTTTGGGCAATAACTTTACTTTTTCATCTTAACGGGGTCGTTGCGGTGTTTTGATCGATTTCACTGAAATTAGAGTTCTTGTAATTGAAATTTTCAGGAACAAATTCAATACCGTAATTTATTTGTTCATTATGCTCTAAGTGAGTTAATCCTAAACTAAAAGATAGAGAATCATCCATTACAAAGTAATAGTTACAGAATAAACGACATATAAAACTTATTCAGTCAAAATCTTGATTTGATAAAGTATAAAAAAAATCTTTATGACTTTCAATCTTAAATTTAAGAATGTTATTAAAGGAGTTTTTGAAAAAAAAAAAAGAGTAATTTCCATCGATAGTCATCCATATTTTCATAATTGCCTACAAATATCACTTTTGTTTCTTTTAGGACAAGAATATCACCCAACTATTCCTATTTTCCTCAAAAAATACTTGACACTTCAAAAACATTTCTTCGCTCCTAGTTTGCATGACATGTCATTAAATCTTTTTTTTTTTATATATATATATAAGATATAAGAAATAGATCTATTTGACTTATCAAACTTATTTAACTAAAATTTGATCTTATTTCTTTTAAAAAAATAAATACACATGATATATTTATTATTGAAGAACAATTTAATTATATACTTTAAATTTTATATTTATTTTATCTTTCTTACAAAAATAAAAAATAAATTATATTTATTCTTTATTCGATATGAGAAAAATTACATCACATGCTAAAAATATTAGATAATCACACAACTTAAAAGAAAATAATTCCTCTGGTAATGCAATGCACATTACTCATCAATGAAGTAGTTGATGTGTCCAAGTGTATACATAAAACTAAAGGATTGAATTATTTTATTTGGTACTTTTCAAAGTTTTTTAAATTTATTTATTTAATCACTTAATAATAATATTTTTAAAACTCAAGGTATTTATATGAATTGGTACTAATTTAATATTTTTTTGTTATTTATTTCATATACTAAAGATTCTTAAAATGTAAAAGAAATGAAAATGATGAGTTTCAGATTTTCATATATGTATTAAATGTACTATTTTGAAGGAATGCAAAATTATTTAGTCATGAAATAAATTATTTTTTTAAAAAAATATTAAAAAATAATCTAATATTACAAATGAATCTTGAAATAGTACCAACCAAGGATCGCTTGCTTTTTGTGAGTTTAGTATGAGGAAAGGATATAAATTGGTGTTTATTTATATAATAAGATAAAATATAGTATAATAAAAATAAATAATAAAATGAAAAAATGAAATTAAAAATAATAGATTTCTATTTAATAAAGTTTTTGCCTTCGTTAACTTTGCGGATTTACTTGATTTGTTTATGAAATTTACTTGGGAAAAATTCACAAGAAGAATTCATTTTTTTAATCATCTTTTTTTCAAAAAGGTCTTGTTAAAATTTTACAGGTGATCTATATAAGAATTAAAATTTTCAGGTGATAATTACCTTTAAGATTTTTCTATTGAATTTTGCTTGACAAAAAAAAATTCTAAGATTTTCTCCTTCAAATTTTATTAAAAATTTGTAGGTTTTCCATCAAATTAGTTTGGTTGAAAAACTTGTAGAGAATTAGATTACCGGTAAATTCTTTTGCAATTTTTTTTTAAAATAAAATATTATGTAATTTAGATTTTTCTTGTAGTTTATAAGAAGTGGGTTTGAATAAATGAACTTGAAGAATTAAATAGGTTTATAATTAAGAAAATAATTTTTTTTTAACAACATGGCATGCCAAGTAGAAGAGAATAAGGTTTTAAAAGTGTCAAGTTTTTTTTTTTTTAAGAAAAATAGAAATAGTTGGGTGATATTCTTTTCCTAAAAGAAACAAAAGTGATATTCATAGGCAATTGTGAAAACATAAGTGACTATTCATTGAAATTACTCAAAAAAAAATGTCATTGAAGAATATATTAAATCAAATATGATTGAGAATTCAAAATTGATAACTCATAGAAAGTTGCTCCTTGATTGTAGAGATTTTTTAAGGAGTGAAATTCGTAAATAGATAATAGTAAAATAATGTATATGTACTTTTAAAGAGAAATTAAAAAAGTGAGATTTTTGTAATATACCCATTTTACTCGTCCCAAATTGGATGACACAGCTATTAAGAAAAATAATAAATAACATGGCTAGTTTACCATACTATCCCTATTAAATGATGTTTACATTTTAATTTAAAGAAAAAAGTAATTAATGCAAAGGATAAAATATGGAAGAAAAAAATTGTCTTGTCTTGATAAAAAATGACAAGTAAAATGAAACATTAGATTAGGAAATTTAAAACAGGTAAAATAAGACGGAGAGAGTATTTTGATAGTTGAGATTTTGTGTAATGAATGATATTGTGGCTTTATGTAATTTTTAGAAATTTATATTGTGATAAAAATATCCCTAGCTAAAATACGAATTACGAAATAACTTGACCGTTAATATTGCTCCATTTCAGCCACAAATACATAAAGCCGCCGAGGATAATTCCTTCAACATTGAACAAAATTGAGATTAATTACTTGTTTTTCATCATCGCCAAGGAATGAATTTGAGCGTCCCTGTGAGAGAACTTTCAGTTGCGGTGATTCGAGCAGAATCAACGCGGCGCCGTAGAGCGCTAAGAAGGTTTGATAAAGAGTTAGCCAACCGAAATTACAAGGCTGCTCACTCTCAATTGAAGCAATTACTGAACAAGCCCGGTGGCCTAATTGGCTTCGCTTCTGCCAAATTGGTGCCTAAAAATATACCAGCAATGAATACACAACAACTATGTATGGTTGACTCAATTCTGTCTTCAATCAAATATAGCATCAACTTTGATCCATTATCAGATGACGAGGTATGCATTGGCTTTTCTATTGTTAATCAGGCTGGCTATTGATAATATTTTTGTATTGTGTTTACATTTAAGGCCTCATATTCTTGTTGTTAATTCGACATGTCATAATTACGTAGTTACCTAGATTATAGTTAGGTAGGTTGTTAATCAGCGGTGGCTTAAGGGTAACACTATTGATAATATTTTTGTAACGTGTTTATATTTAAGGCGATTTGATTTTAGATCACTAATTTTATTGAGACGACCTTGTTGTCATAATTATCTACGACGGATAGGTCTTATTGGCAGGAATGGAAGATGCTACGAGGAGTGATACCAATAATTCCGCTTATGAAGATCATCAAATGTGTTTGGAAGTAAGTAAGACATTTTAATAATATGATGATTTTTCACTCAACGAACAACAACAAATTGCCATCAGCTTTCTTTATCACCACTCAGAAACATGTAAATGCTTAATAAAACAATATTTGAATGACCCAATTCACAGGCAATGTGAGTGAGATGCGTCTCCTTAAGGGCATAAGTTGTGCCACTTGATTTATCTGGAATTCTGAATAGATCTATTTGATAACTTTAGGGCATGCCTACTGGCATACAAAGTTTAATTCTTCAGTTAGTAGCTATTATTGGTGTACACTATGTTGGATTTTTAAGAGTTGTGAATGGAAAATGAATAAGTGAAGCAACCCCTTGATGACTATCAATACCTGAATTTTTTCTTAGGTAAAGACATAATTCGAGTTGAAAAACAATCTTCTTCTTCTAAAAACTCTTGTGTGATCATCAAATCGTTGAGTGAGTTTGAAGTTACAAAAAATTTGTGGTACCGCTATTTTTTTAAAGGAAATCATTTTATCCTGAGAGGAAAGATTCTATAACCTCGGGTATTTGAGGGGAATAAATTTCTTAAGGACACACCGTGAAGTCGGTGGACTCGATTCTACATTTTCTGCTTCATCTTTATTTTTTAAAGCTGATAACCACTTCATTTTGATAGTTCATTTGAACTTGTGTTTGAAGTTGTTGGAACTTCATTGTAGTTCTTGAAATAGCTGATGAATTTCCTATTAAAATATATAGATTTTATATCCGAAATAACACACTATTGAATATAAAGTGCATGGTGATTCTCGCTATTGTTGTAAGTTATCTCGAATCGCTCTTTCTTCATTCAACTAATTGGTATTGTTTGTTTGAATATTGTAAATCATGGAGGTTCATATAGTCTAGCTATAGCTTAAAAGGTGCATTTTGTGCAGCATGAGGCTGGCCATTTTCTGGTTGGTTACCTGGTGGGAGTCATACCAAGAAGCTATGAAGTACCTAGTGTGGAGGACATTACACAGAACAAATTTGCTCAGGGAAATGTTCGGTTTCTTGGCTTCGAATTTATCAAAGAAGAAACCAGAGCCAAAATCTCATCTCAGACTTTGAACAAGTTCTTGTGTGTGATACTTGGAGGTTTAGCAGCTGAGCACCTGGTATTTGGATACTCAGAATTACTTCATTCAGATGTTCAAAAGTTGGACAGAGTGCTAAGGTTGTTGTGCTTCAATGAGAATGAAGCTGAGTCTCTGGTAAGATGGGCTGTTCTTACCACTTTGTCACTATTAAGTCATCATCAAGAGGCTTTATCAAGACTAGCAGAGGCCATGGCTTCAAGAAGATCAATTGGATATTGTATTGATGTCATAGAGAGCACTTTGTGAGACCATGAGGTTTTAGCCTACATGAGTCACAAACTTGGGGGAAGCCAAGGTGGCTCTTTAAGAACATATGGGCTAGAAATGGTTGATGAGACCTATCCAATTGGGATAATTGGGCCCTATAAAGTGATGGAGAGTTTTATTTGGGATTCGGGTGCAAGTAGCCATGGTCGGAGCCACCTATATCAAAGGATGGTCAGGTGCACACCATTCATCGAAAAATTATGCTGTATATATAGGCTAAATGTTAGCTATTATTAGTGCATATTTAATCTTGCACACCCTTAACTCAAATGAGAAGAAAATTTGCACACTTCGTCAAATTCCTGGCTCTTGCGAAGTAGCAGTCGGTTGAAAAGGACTAGGAGTGAGAAACGAGTGGATCTTGCAGCATGTTGAGTAAAGAGTCTAGTTCATCTCATCTCCCTTTAGAGTCTAAGCTTCTCGTCCCCATTCTTTACTTGTAATCTCATTTTTTTTCAACTGTAATTCAGTATTTTGAGTGTTGCAATTAAGATTCTAAAGTTGTAATCGCATTCCCATTCTTATTGTTATAATGAAGAATTCGATTTGTCACATTAAGTTCTCACTAGTATTCAATATCTATATTGAAATCCCGACTAGTTCAAGTCTTGCCACTTAAGGTCCATTTAAGGGGAGAGAGTTCTCTACCATATATTTTTCCCCATATTCAGAACTCGAACTTGAGACCTTTAGTTTCTTAAGTGGAGACGAATCATATTCATTTCATCATAATCTTTCATAGAAAAAGTTGATGATGCATACAACTCATACACAACACATTAAAATCCTATTGCACAACCCAAAAAAGCAAATGAAAGTAGAAGTCCATTGACACAATGAATAAAGGCTGCTAAAATATTCTTGCTAGATTGTTGAAATTAGAGGTCGATCTCCTACCCCACCAAAAAACACCTAATAGTATTTACTTGCTGTTTTCACAACTTTATTTAGTGTTCAAAAAGAATTTTCCTTTTAAATATTATAATAATTAAAAAAAAAATTAGAAAGTGAGCAAACACTAGTTAGTGGTATATGATGAAATGAGGTTCAACAAAAGTAATAATAATAAGAGATTTTGGATATGGTAGTGAGTTTCCAAATCTAAAATAGTGTATGTCCTTTCATTCAAATGTACGGCCATTTCATCTACTTGTACTATAATCATTTGCTCATGGCAATCCTAAAGAAGGATTAGGATTATTGAAAGTAAAAAAGTGATAATTAAGATTGTTGGGATATCTCAAGAGATGTGATTATATCATCTGCTTTGAGTTATGTTGGCATGATTTTTCTTGTAAGGGTTGGTATTTTACTATTAAAGAAATCATATTCTTATACGTAGCTTTTCAACCTTTTCAGCTATTGATATGAGACTTATCAACAATATTTAACATCTCCCTCCCCCCGAACTAAATTCCATGCGGTTCATAACCACGATTCGTGAGTCTATTTTCAAGATTCACCGTGCATGTGTCATCCATATTATCTGAGTATTTTATGACAATCTAAGCCCGTAACTAGCTTCTTCTTGTATGTGTATGTCTCTAAGCTCATAAGGAGAAGTAAATCGAGCCCACGTAAAAGAGATGTGATGAGTTTCATATTTGTGGGTTCAAGGCTGAATGATCTCTTTAGTATTATTGAGCAATTCACTTTCAAGCTAGCGTTTCAGAATTGAATTAGGCCAAAAATCTATTTCATAACTATATATATATATATATATATATTGTATTTTATTATATCAACCACTTTGACCATGTTATTATCCTTGCAGGTTATAACCAATTAGTGTACGTTTAACTTCCAACAAAAAGTGGAAATAAATTTCCTTAAGTGAATATCATTTCACTTTCTTTCATTACATGCATGTCGAGCGAGTGAATTTCAAATATCACTTAATTTATATAACGAAATAATGATCACATACTTCGATAAATAAGAATATATTTTGAGAAGATAAATAATATGATGCAAATAAAAAGGATAATACTTATATTGAGGGGTTCAATAACTGCATACAAAAACTCTTGTACTCTATAACTTGAAGAATATTTTTGAAAACATTATCTACTCAAATGCACTATATCTTGTTCCTCTTTTTATTTTATTTTGTGCTAGTGATGAAACCATTTTTTCCACTTGCAACAATTTTAATGATGGGATAGGCCTCTTTTGTTCTTTTGGCATGCGTAATACATAATAAAGGACAACTCAAAAAAAAAAAAAAAGAAGTAATATGCCATCTATATACAACAAGAAAAATATATATATATATTCTTACATCAATGCATGTAATAAGAATTTAACTCAATTAATTAAGTATAGAAATATAAACAATATTTTCTTAATATAGAAGTGGCCTATTATGAAAATGAAAGTTATTCTCATTTGATTTTAAGAAAATGATGTCACAATGTTCATGACAAAATAAAAGGTTATCCTCATATGTATACTTCGACCAACATTTTAGGATGATTGAGTCCATCTTCTTACAATGAAAAGGCTTTCAGTTCCTTCTTCTTAAATTTGCAGACTCTCTCTTAATAATTTTAATACGAAAAAAAATTATAATTTATAATACAATCGATAAATTTTTACTTTTAAATTATACATAAATTTAAAAGTCATTTTTGAACAAGCAAAAGTGACAAAATAAAAAGTTATGATGAGACTAATTTAAAGATCAATAGTATTAAAATGAAAAAAAAAAAAAAAAACTAATGCTACATGGATATATATGAAAGAGAATGGAATCAAATCCTAATGCAAAAAAAAATAAAAAAAATAAAAAAAAAATACAATCATTTTTTTTGTTGTTGTTGCTTTACCCACCAATCCAATTATTTATTTCTTGTTTGCTTAATGATTGAAAAAGAGAAAAATCTAAGTGCTTTTTTCCTGTAGCTTAGATGTGGACTTAAGTGTTACACCTGAGCTCATAACTAGGCCCCAATAGATATAAGATTCATCATACATAAGGGGTCTTTATAAATATAATCGATCGAATTTACTGTTTACTTTTCTTAATCGATTTTGATTGAATTAAAAGAAGCAGTTGTAACTTTGTTCGTATCTGGGAAAAGAGTAAGAGTTGATGAAACTCCACTATTTATTTTTCTTGATCGACTCTGATTAAGCTGAAAGCAACAATTCTAACTTCATTCGAGTTCGGTGAAGGACTAGTAAGAGCTGATAGAAAGCATAAAGTTTGTTGCAGCAGAGCCAGAAATTTCACCAAGGATGTTCAATCATTACATTAGCAAAAAAATTTTTTTTTACGAATGGTGCATTGAAAATTTTAAAATCAAACTACATAATACTAATAATCATTTTTTCATGAATAAATGTATCAAAAATTTAAAATCAAACCACATAATATTTAGCTTTAGTGTTCATGTTTAATTTAATACGAAGTAAAGCGATAAGTAAAGAAAGAAAAAGAAAAAAAATCAGTTTTATGCTTCAAGCTTTCGTCAACCTATGGTGACGACAATAATAACAACTTTCATGAAGAGCAGAATTAAATGAGGTCTTTTAAAAAAAGAAAATTCTATATAAAGAAGTTCTTCTAAATAGAAGAAAAAAACCTTTTAGCCCGCAAGGGATCGAACCCACGCACTAAAGGAGAATCGTCCATTCCCTACGCACTTACCACCACTAAGCTAGAGCAACTGCATGTGTCAAAATTGTTCATATTGTATATTTAAGCCTTTAAAGCAGCATTTCATGTACTTATATTGTATAATTTTTCGGCGAAGGGTGTTCATTAACCACCTTTGCTACAACGTAGTTCCGCCCCTGATCTGTTGTATGTATAGATTAATGCACTAGTTATATATATGATTATATACATATTGTACGTGAGTCATGCATATTATGTATTTATCGACTATTTTAATTTTTTTTATGTGTTTGAGTAGACAACTATTTGAATTAATTCTTCAACTATCAAGAGTTCCATCCCAGGCTTTCCCATGTATACTTTTAACTCAGTACTTTCGAAAATATAAAAGCAAGGTTCAAATCATAATATTCTAATTTCTAACAAGTATTCTAATCATAGTTATACTATCAAATTACCTGAAGTATACGCATAATACATTGATAGAAATCTTAATTTGGTTTAAATAAGTTGAGTTCGTAAGTCGTAAATATCGTAATTTTGAAAATGCATAAGTTATCTAGATGTACATTTTCAAAATTAAAATATTTTGTGAGACGGATTCATATCAGGTTAAAATGTTTAGATAGTCACAATAAAAATTCAACCAATGGAAGTCAAGTTAAACTATCTAATATCTATCTATGAATGTACATTCTTATTATAATTGCAAACTTTTGAATTTAAAATGGGAATTCTTTTATATAACTATATGCTGCATGAATGATAAAGATTATTAAAAAAAAAGAATTACTTATTCCTACTTAAAAGTTTATATAATTTCTCTTAAAAATTGTTTGATCCCCCATTAACAATTTATTCCATTCATAAAACCTTTATTATAAATACACATACACCTAACTTCACTTCTCATCAAAGCCAAGTAGAAAAAAGCAATTTAGTTCCAAAATTACCCTTCTCCATAAATTTTATTCCAAATTTATACAAAATGAGAACTGTAAGTACCTTTGTTACCGGAAGAACTCCATTGTCGCCGGCGGAAAGTATTCAGAGATCCACGTGGCATTCTCCGGCGCCGTATTTATTCATCGGTCTTTCAGCAATGCTAGGGTTAATAGCATTTGCGCTATTAACCCTAGCTTATTCTTGCTGGAGAAACTCCGGCGAGAACGGAGGAGACGCCGGTGATGTGGAATCCGGCGGCGCCGGGGAGAAAAATGCCGGAGATGTGTTGAAGTTGGAGACAGATTTAGAAGAGAAAATTGTAGTGATAATGGCGGGAGATTTGAATCCGAGTTATTTCGCTACGCCTGTTTGGATGAATATTTGTAAGTTTGGTGATGAAAATGGGAAAGTTGAGAAGAAATCGGAAATGGAAAGAGGAGAATTAAGTGATGAGAAGGTGAAAGAAGAAGTAATTAGGGACCAAAATCATGAGGAAAGTCATTGTGCTCGAAACAATATCTGTATTTGAGTCTGACTAATTTGAAAAATTCGTACTGTAGGATTCACTGGACGAGATTGAACAAGACTAATTTGAATTCGAATTATAGGATTCACTCGAGGAGATTGAACCAGACTAATTTGAATTCATATTACGTAGAATTCACTCAAGGAAATTGAATTCTACATGTTTGAAATTGAGACTCTGATCAAACAACAAGCAGCTTCGCAATATTGTTTGAGGAATGTTTTTACCTTTTTAACTTTATTTTTTAATATTTAAAAATCCTACTTTTAGTTTGGATTTTCAGTTTTGACATTCCGGAGAATGTAAGTTTTGTTTGAGATAAGAATAGTAGCGAGTTTAAGTTTTTTACATTTTTATAAGCTTTTATATTCGAGTTTTCTAAAGTACTGTTAACATAATATGTGGAATTTGAAATATTGAAAATAAAATATAATGCGGCTATGACAGGTAAAGAAAATTTGGTAGTACAAAAATTACTCATATTGATAATGTATTACTTAAACATTGTGAGAATTTCTTCTTTTCATGTAATTTGTATATTTTTATATATGTGGAATCTGAAATGTTGGTTTTGTCCAATGCACAAAATATTTTTAAATTTAGGATTTAGCTCAAACTTTCTATGATGTGTAAACTCGAGCAATTATGGGACTAAAATTAGATTAATAAAAAGCGTCCAATAATTCTATACTCTTTTCACAAAGCTACGTACTATAACGTAGTGCTACCACCATTAAAGGATGTAGTTGTTCTTCCCTTAATCAAAGATCTCAGATTCGAGTCTTGGTATGAAAAAATTCTTGGTAGAGAGCGTTATTCCCGAATGACACCCTACCCGGCGCGAATTCGGATTAATTGAGCTCCAATGCGGGTACTGAATACTGAATAGAAAACCAAAAAAAAAAAAAAAAAAACGTAGTCCTACCATTTGTCAATTTTGTTCTTTAAATTGCATTTGAAATGATTTTTTTTTTCCTTGCATTTCTTATTTATGCTAGAGCTTCGATTAATACGGATTTACATTGTATAAGGATCTATCAAAATTATTTTTATTCTTTAAGCTCGAACTTGAAACTTTGATTTTTCAAAATAATTTTTTAGCTTCATAATATTATAAATGAATAAGGTTTGTGTATACATTATCTTCCCCGAAGCCACTTGTGTAACTATACTCTATTTGTCATTGTAATAGTTATATTACTGTATTAGTAGATATCACTACAATCCTAATGACTGAAATGAATAGTTTAATTTTAAATAGACCTAAATATTCAACATCAAAAGAATACCACAAACTCCTACACTTTTTCATTTTCAAGGATTTTAAATAATTAAAATTAAATTAATTTTGGTTGTGAAAACATTCAATTTGGGAACATATTAATTAGGTCTTTTGATATTTTATGTCATCATCCACCTTGAAGAAAGTGTCTAAAAGATTTAAAATACAATTATCAATTCGAACTCTTCCACTTACAAAATAAAATTTAATTATGCGAGAACCTCTTTAATCCATTTGGATAGTAGAATCGATTGGAAAGGACACACAAAGAAAAAGTAAATCTTTTTCTTAATAATCGTGTGATATTTGGTATATTTATTAATTAATTCAACTAATTTAAATTCATATCAAATAAAATCTATTAATAACAAGAATAGTTCTATATCAAAAATTTTAGTTTATTTTTAATATTCAAATTTAAAAATTTTAATAAAAAATAGGAAAAATACTTTGTTTCCACTCCGAACTATACACGAAATTACTGAACACACCCGAACTTTAGAAGGGTCCTATTACCCTCTAGACTAATTAAAATCGTATTCTTTGCAACCTTAGTACCTATGTGGCACATACGTGTGTCTACGTGGACCTTCAGTGTGTTGATTCACTGATGTGCCACGTAGGCACCAAGATTGAAAAAAAAAATGATTTTAATTAGTAAAGGGGTAATAGGACCCTCCTAAATTTCGGGTGTATCTCAACAATTTTATGTATAATTCAAGGTGGAAACTGAGCATTTTCTCAAAAAAAAAAAATATAGAGATTTTATCTATCTCACCCCACTCGTGAGTGATATAAAGCAAATATCCTCCTCTACAACAAAAGTATGTTATAGTGCTATTTTATCTAATACTTTCTTAATTAGATGTGGCGAACCAAGAAGGGCTCCATATAGATTATCAAATATTCTCCAACCAATATATTAAAAAGCATATCAACCCACAAATAAATACTATATGAAGTTAGTGACGAGTTTCTTTTTCTCAAAAAGTATAATTTGTCCACTATGGAAATGAAAGTAATTCTTTTTTATATTAGAAAATGATTAATAGTTTGTATAATGTATAAAATTAAAAGAAATGAAAATTAACGAATAATAACTACCGATATGGGTTTTAGACTTTTAGTGTAGCGGTGGGTGCTCCACCCTTAATAGAGGTATCGGGTTCAAGCATTGACTATGAAAAACGTATTGTTGGAAGTGTCATATAATGCGCGATCCGAATTAACATAGGGCATAGGCTGCAACTACACTGTACCGAAACGGTTAAATCTTCATTTGACATTTACATTAATTTAATAAATCTATAATGCATATTTTTTCACATAATAATAGTGAAATATTATAGTTTGGTGAATTTTTATCAAGTTAGCAAAATTATCTCCAATCATAATAGAGGTCTCAATTTCGAAATCCCTATGCTGAGATAGCAAGGGATTGGCTTTCTAGGTTGAGTTCGTCGGATAAGCTTTTCAAGTGTGGTTTACCTTTCATATATAGGTTTGTGAGCTATTACACATAGGAGCGGAATTTTCTCTGCCCTCACAGCTTAAAGGATAGCGACTACGGATTTCCCCGTCATGAAAAACATTAATACATAAAACGAAACAAAAACATATATTACTAAATACTACTACTTAATAGTTGTTGAATTATATTCATATCAAGTCTAGATTGTTATTATTTCAAATGAATGGTTAGTGCATAATACTAATTACATTAAATGACCAACAAAAAAAAATACTAATATATATCATCTCCAAGCTTAGTTGATAAGTATGAGATAATGATATTTTAGTTCATGAAGAATTACTAATGATAAGATCACTTTATACACCACTAATGGCATTTTTAATTCTCTTCTTTTCATAAGCTTTGAGTATTTTTTCCACTTAGCACCATTAGTAACTCAAACAAAAGATCGTTTATTTAATTTTATTATTGAAACAATGCCGTAAAATGAATGAGATTTTTTCATCTTTTATTAGAAATTTCGAGTTAAAACTCTAACTAAAGAGATTTATAATAAGAAATATTTTATTTTTAATGTATCATATATTAGAGATGGAGCCACCCAAAGTAAAGGGCTCAAATGATACCCTTCCGTCCAAAAATGGGACGAAGGAAGTATTTATATATATTACGAGCTAAAAATAATAATTTGCATGGTAAATACAAGTGTTAAATTCCTTTGAGTGGATGTGTGAAATGCTCTTGGTGTAACGAGTAAAGTTACTCTAGATAACTAGTTGCTCTAATAATAAGCTTTGGACCATTTCCTTTTTTCTTGAGCCGAGAGTCGATTTAAAGCAACCTCTCTACTTGAAGGAGAGCCTTGGGTAATTGATAAAATTGATGTCATGTGACCAGAAAGTAATGAGTTGAAGTCTTAGAAAACAAATTCTAACAAAAATACAATGTAAGATTGCGTACAGGTACAATACATGCATGCAGTGAAGCCCTTCTACGAACGGTAGCTTTAGTTTAGTGTAATGCCCTTTTAAAATTATACATGATTCCCCATTATCACTTCACCTTTCTCCTTTTTAACCACTTTTTCCTCTCCCTTCTCTATTCCTCCACTACAATAAATACACTCATCTACCATCTTTGCACAATTGCACTTCTCAAAACTCAACCTAACCAAAACATTAATTTTCCATTTCCTTTCTTCACAAAAACAAACACAAAAATGCGAAGTATAAGTACCTTCACTGCATCTTCTCCATCAACTTCACCCTCGACAATCATTCAAAAATCACCATGGCATTCACCGGCGCCGTATCTCTTCGCCGGCGTAGCTGCCATGTTAGTTTTAATAACGTTTGCTCTGGTAATCTTAGCTTGTTCTTACTGGAAACGCTCCGGTTATCCAACAAGAGAAAGTACCGATACTGAATCGGCCGGGGCTGCTGGTGAGGAATATGCCGAAGATGTGTTGAAGTCCGAGAAGATTTTTGAAGAGAGAGTTGTTGTGATAATGGCGGGAGATTTGAATCCAAGCTTTTTGGCTACGCCTAGTTGTAGTAGAGGGAGTTCTTTTGGTGTTGGTGATAAAATTGAGAAGAAATTGGAGGAAAGTGAAAAAGTGGATGATGAAAAGATGCAAGAGCAAGTAAGCTCCGTGCATTAAAGCTACCTACCTCTATACCCGGTTTTCTTGAAAACGGTCTTTCTAGCAGAAATATAAGGTAAATCTGCGTACAATACATTCTTGCGGCGAGCCCTTTCAAGACCCTAAAAAGGAGCTTTAGTGCATTGGATTGTTCTTTTTCTATGTGCGGTCATTGCCTTGCAGATGCGAGAGCTGTTTTCACGACTTAAACTTGCGACCTGAAACAACTGATTACCTTGAGGCCGAAATAACTTTACCAATTACGTGAAGAGCATTTTCCTAAATTTTTTTTTCTTGTTAATTCTCCATTATGGTTGAGTTTTCAATTTTGAAATCCGGGAAATTGTACTAAATTTTTGTTGAGATGAGAAATGAGTCATAAGATTTTTCATTTTCTAGTAATATGCGTTTTTGTGATGTTGTTGGAGTTTAAGTTTTGTGCACTATAAGTATATAAAATATTCTATACGAGGATATTTAATTTTTTATCTAAAAATTGAAAAAGAAAAAGTTGGTTAACCTACAATAGCAGATCAAATTTATCTAATAGGGTAGAATATTTCGTACATATTGACAATACAAAAAATTTAATTTTTTAAAAATTTATTAAAATTGTTACTCTCTTTATTTTATATTAGTTGTCAGACCTTTTGAACTGACACGTTTCAATTAGAAATTTAAAATATTGAATTTCAAAAAATTTAAGTGTTCAGTTGACAAAATGGAGAGTGTGGAATGCACGTCTACAAAGTTCTAGATTATCATGGGAGTTCGAATTTCAATTATGTGAAAAGATATTTTATTTTGTAACTCAAAAGAAAGATATTGCTTTACATTTATTATCCAGAGTCATTTATCAAATAATAATATAATGTATTTTACTCTCCTATCATAAAGAAGAATAAAGTGATTAGGAGTATATCTGCGTGGATTTTAATGGCGTTTGGCCCAAAAATAAATTAATCATGTCATTATTCTCCTGATGTTTTTTTGGATGGTGGATATAATAACAATGGAAAGAAAAGAAAAATCATAAATGGCCATAATTTTTTGTAATTATGAAATGTAGCGTCAGGGGCGGACCTACATAGTGGCGAATTCCCTCGGTAAAAAATTACATTGTATATATAAGGTAGAAAATCTATATTTATGTACATATATTAATTTTGAAGCACCTGAGATAAGGTTGTTGGATAGCTTAGTGGTACAATCTCCACTTCTTGAGGTGCTACTTCAGGCTTGGTCGCGGGTTCACGATCCCCATTAGGCTGCTTTTTTAAAAAAAGTAAACTGAAACAGAACAAAAAAGAAGAAGCCTATAACTATTGAAAAAACACTACATACCTCACCTGCTATATAAAAAAAAAAAAAAACTTTAAAATAAGTTAAAATATAAGTTTAAGCCTAAAAAAAAAAAAAATTTAAAATAAGTTAAAATATAAGTTTAAGTATTTTATATTTATAGACTATATACTATTACGTCCCTTGAAATTATATTTTGTTGGCTTATTCACACATTTATATTTTTATTTTTTGAACTCCCTGAAGAAAATTTCTGGATCTGGCACTGATAATCGTAATTGTAGCAAGCGAAAGAGATGTATCAATTGTATAAGTTGTATCATATAAATATTAATTGTATCAACAAAAGAGATGTATTCATGTGATGAGTATCAGATAAATACCAATTATATTAGCTAAAAAACACAAAAAGATGTATCAACTCACATTTGGAAGAGTTAATTTAGTTTTGTACCACTTGGCTCCGCCTTCATTTACAAGGATTTCTAAATTTTGCTGGTGGGATTACATTAAATATGTCAGATGAGACTCTTCAGGAGTTGACGGAAATCTAACATATTTGTAAATACTAAACATGTTATTTGATTGAGTAACCGTAAGATATAATAACGAGTTGATGCGATTACACTAGATATGTTATTTATTGTCTCATTATGTACTTTTTTTTTTTCGAAAACCTATAGTATTTCTATTTTCCGCCGAGCCAAATAGAGATGAAAAAATTACTCCCTCCACTTAAAAAAGAATGAACTAATTTGACGTAGGACGAAATTTAAAAAAATAAATAAGACATTTGAATTTTGTGGTCCTAAATTAAAGTTATGTCAAATGTATCAGAATATTTTTCTCTCCATTCCATTTTACTTGCCTTTTTTAACTTGGCATACCCATTAAGAAATATTAATTAAAAGTATATTTTACAAAATTAATCCTATTAATGATTTTGGCGAAACTTCACGAGCGGTCCCAACGGCCTATAGAGTGGATCGAGTTGCTTTGGCAAAGCCGGTGGAGCCATTTTTTAAGTCAAATGGGAGAAACAACAAGTATTGCGGGATGTTTTGCACTTTCGGTGGGTGTTAGCCCAGGGTTCGGGGGTGGACCGGGGCTTCAGGGGTGATTTTGCGCGATACTTCTCGAGCGATTCACCATCGGCCTATAGAGTGTATCTGGTTACATTAGTGGGACCAGTGGGGCCATTTTTCAAGTCAAACGGGTAAAACGACAAAAAATGAGCATTTTATGCGACTTTCGGTGGGTGTTAGCCCACGGTTCGGGGATGGGCTCGAGCTCGGAGCATGATTTTAGGCGAATTTTATCGGGTGGTCCCATGACGACTTATTGAATGGATCTGGTTACTTTGGCGGGGCCTGTGGATCCATTTTCCAAGTCAAACGGCGCGAAACAGTAGGAATTGTGGTTTTTTTAGTCTTTTGGTAGGTATTAGCCGACGGTTCGACGGGTGAACCCAGGCTCTAACTGTGATATTGGACGAAACTTCTCGGGTGGTCCCCGACGGCCTAAAGAGTGAATTTGCTTGCTTTGGTGGGGTTGGTGGAGCCATTTTTCAAGTTAAACGAGTGAACTGGCAGGAATTACAGATTTTTTACAACTTTTGGTGAGCGTTAGCCATGGTTTGGGGTGTGTGATCGGGCTTCGGGCGTTATTTAGGGTGTTCTCGGGCGGTCCCTCAGTAGCCTATTGAGTGGATTTGATTGTTTTGGCGTGGATGATGGACCCATTTTTCAAGTCAAACAGTCGAAACTGCAGGAATTGCGTATTTTTTGCAACTTGCGATGCGTGTTAGCTCATAGTTTGAGGGGTGGGCCCAGGCTCCCGACATGATTTTGGGTGAAACTACTCGAGCGATTCTCCCGACTGCCTATAGAGTGGATTTGGTTGATTTGACGGTGTCGGTGGAGTTATTTTCCAAGTCAAACAGGTGAACATCAGGAATTGCAGATTTTTTACAATTTCGATGGTGTTAGTCCACGGTTCGGGAGTGGGCTCGGGCTCCTTGTATGACTTTGAACAAAACTTCACGAACGGTCCCCCAACGACCTATTGAGTGGATCTTGTTGCTTTGGCGGAGCCCATGAAACTATTTTTCAAGTCAAACGGACGAAACAACAGGAATTACGAAGTTTTTTTTATTTTCGATGGGTATTAATCCAAGGTTTGGGGGTTACCCGGACTTTAAGCGTGATATTGGATCAAACTTCTCGGGCGGTTCTCTGGGAACCAACTGAGTGTATCTGGTTTCTTTGATGGGATCAATGGAGCTATTTTCCAAGTCAAACGGACAAAATGACAGAAATTATGGTATTTTTGACGACTTTCAATGGGTGTTGTTAACCCATGGTTAGAGAGTGGGCTCGAACTTTGGGTGTGATTTTGGGCAAAACTTTTCGAGCTATCCCCCGATGAAATGAAATAAAGGATAATAATCTTGTAATCTTAAAGATATCTTATGAAAAATTAAAATTAAATTATTACTGAAAAAGAGAAAATATCATTCATTTTGAAACTTACTAAAATGCAAAGTGATCATTTTTTTAAAAATGTACGGAGTAAATTATTTTTCTTCAATTTCTCTTTAATTTTCCTTTCTTCCTTCTAATTCCTCCTCAAAGTTAAACATATAAATACTTCCACCATAAATTTCCGTCCGGCGAAGTTGAAACTCCGACCACCGCCCATCCGCCGGCGGCGAAGATGAACCAAAGTAATCAAGGTCAACAAACAAGTGAAGGAAGACACGAAGATGATGCTGCACTCGCCGATTTCCTTGCTTCCTTAATGGACTATACTCCTACTGTAAGCTAATCTATTTCTATTTTTCCTAAGAAAAAGTTTTAGGGTTGGGGAAATTGGGGATTACAAGGCAGGGAAATTGGGGAATCGAACTCACGCCAATAAGGTGAAAATTTAGATAGCCAATCAACTGAGCCACTAAGACTTTTATCGTCGTAAAATTTTAATTAGGTGTATAATTTTATGATGTGTTTGTGAGTGTTAAAGTTTTTTTTTTTTTATCAGATTCCTGATGAATTGGTGGAGCATTACTTGGGTAAAAGTGGATTTCAATGTCCCGACGTTAGATTGTATGTATACTATTCACATTCTTCTGTTGATGTTTCTTTAATTCAACTCTTTTAATTGCAAGTTAAAATTGCATAGAAAATCGAGTGAACGTTCAAAAATACACCTAAAGTATCCCCTTTTTTCGAGTTTCGTAACTGAACTATTGGGTAGGAAAAGCAATTGTTCACTATCGTTCAGGTAGGAAAAGGATGAACTGATATTTGAAGTGTGTTTTGATAAATCGTTGGTGATAGTTAGTTAGGGTATCAAAAACAACAAAACAACAACAACATACCTAGTGTAGTCCCACAAAATGCGGTTTGGGAGGGTAGTGTGTACGTAGACCTTACCTCTACCTCAGAGATGAGGTAAGTAAGAGGTTGATCCGGTAGACCCCCGACTCAAGACAGTACAATAGACAATAGATAGTAACAAGTTAGTTCAAGTATGAAACTCAAAAAGAAATGAGACACTTTAGGTGTGTTTTTTAACCATTAACTCTAGAAAAATTGTTTGGATTGATCAAAAGGAAGATAAGGAAACCATCATTGTATGATTCTAGTGGGCGTATGGTGAACTTTTTTTTACTAGGTTTATTCTATCCTTTTTTTTATACCGAGACATTTGTCTGGAGCCAAACCCTTAGGATCAACTGCAGTCTCCGAAACTCGGATATGATTGACGTACCTCTTTATCGTACCCTTCTTAAGTACTAAGCTTAGTTAGCTTGGCATAGCACTCGAACTTGTGACTAAGCCTTATCTCTCAACTTTGCCAAGTGAGCTCAACACTGGGAGCCAAAAGGGCGATACTGTATTACTTCAGCAAACAAGCAAATTGAGCAAAGGTGACCATATCATCCTGTACAACCCAACTTGGGAAGAAGTGCTCCCAAGATATTTCTTGAAAAAAATAGTAATGGAAAATTTAGCTAAATTATGTGCTAGTTTTGTTTAGATTTCTTGGAATATAAACAGTGTCTACATAATATGGAAACTCAAATGTCTTAACAAGCTATGTTGTTCGGACTGTCCGAAAATCTTGCTGTACCCGTGTCGGATCCCACTACCTTTGGAGGATCCGGCACGCATCAAGTGAGATTTTTGAAGAGCCCGTGCAACATAGTTGTCAAGTCACTTCTATCTCCCACGAGGTAGTAATTTTTTCCGAAATCATATCAATAACATTCTTTGCATCCGATAAAATGTTCACATTTGTTTAATCATTCCTGATTGCACATTCAAGAGCCATTTTATAGCAAGAGCGCTTCGGCAGTTGTGGCATCTTCTGAAAACTGGGTTGGGGACCTATGGACATGAATCAGTTTCCCAAGGCTATCCAAAGCTGCAGCACCAATACTTGCTCGTCTAGACCCCACCTTCAGACCTGCATCATTGAGCAATAATATACCATCTTCGTGGGTTGTTAGTGGAGCCGCAACGCAATACCCATTTTTAAAACAAGTAGATGAGCAAGTAGCTGAATGTGTTTGCACTCATAATAATCAAACAGTGACTAAGAGACAATATTCTCTGCTTTAAGTTCCGTCTTTGTTTTGAGTTTTTTTCCTGGTTTAGCAGTAATTATAGTAAAACTAATGTATATGTGAATTGGTTTGGTATTTGCTTTTTTAGTAGTTGTAAATTTTGATATTTTAGCATTTGATGTTTCTTTTGACAGTGATGCCCCGTTTATCTTTGATGTTTTATCTTAAATTATCCGTTTTAAACACTGTATTGTTATGCAGAATAAGGTTGGTGGCAGTTGCTACACAGAAGTTTATTGCAGATGTTGCCACTGATGCTCTCCAGTAAGTTTATTAATTATTTTTCTTGTTTTCCCCTCCTTATGTTAAGTAAGCTGCTAATTCTTCAGCGTAGTGCTCAATAATTGTCCCTTACTCTCAATTGTTCAATGCAATTGTTTTGCCGCCTTCCAAGTGTTTGCCGTTCTATGATACTTCCAATTGTTAAGTGTCCAAGTTTCCCCCCTCCCACCAAACCTTTAAAGTTTTTTTTAGTTTGGAGGAGGGCTTGTCCAGTACTGCAAAGGTGAATAATGTAGAAAATTTTGTTGGTGTTTTTAAGCGCATTTTGAATCGCAAGTTTTAGCGAAAAGGTTTGCAAATGGAAAATATATCTGTGTAAGCAAGAATTAATAACTATAGATACCAATTTTATGGCAAAGGAGTTGAAAAATTATGGTTAACTTAAGTATGTTTTGAATAACTCGTTTTAAATTTCTGTTCAAATGCAAAGATGCATTTTTAATGAAGTGTAGAATAGTAGAGGGTTGGGCCCATTACCACCAAGTTTCGAACGAGTGCCATTGCCCTCGGGGTTTACAGGTTATTTAAAAGAAAAGGACGCAATTTTAAGTTTCTAATTCTAGCTAACTTATTAGTTGTTTTATACTCCATTTCTAGCTTCTTATTCCTGATCTTTAAAAGAATTTTGTTCATAGAACTTTCTTAAAAATTAGTATGTCACCTATAATTATTGTTCTGTGTCTTCCTCATTAAGATTAGAAGACATGGGCTGAAAAGCACATACCAGGCGCATCCCTTAAAGCTTTGGTGCTTGCATTATACGCTGTCTAAGCAAGATAACGGTTCTAACAATACACTTAACTTTTGAGTTTAACCATGTCTCCGGCGAGCTTTTAACAACACTAGCCTTGTCCTGATTTTGTGTTAATTTTGGAGGAGATAAAAGTATCTGTTAGCCTAAAAGCTATGTTGCTTGGACTCTTCAAAAATGTCAGCAGGTGTGTGCCGGATTCGCCAAAGCTAGTGTAGTTTTGGAGAATCCGACACGGGTGCAGCATCAAAAGTGAAGAGTCCACGCAACTTAGCCTAAAAGTATTCTTAGCTAACTAGCTCCACAGAGGAAGATATTAAGTTTCTTCTGCATGATTAGAGCTCGCCCGTATTTGCAGCATCTGTCATCTTTTTGACCTAGTCTCTTCTTAATTGAAAATAAAATTTGCAGGAGCGAGTCACAGCGTGTATCTACCTTCTAGGCGTCTACCCTTTTTCTAATCTAGTTACTTCTCTCCAGCGCTAGGAATCTATTGAATTTTAATGGAGTTCTTTATGTTCTATTCAGAAGCTCCAGTACAAACTTTTAAGCAGTTAAAATACCATTCTCTCTCCATCCAATACCACCTATCTTTTTCTGTTCTTGTAGAATAATGTTAGTAAAATGTTAGCTTCTCCATTTCTAGTCTTGCAAGTTTCCTTAGATCCCATAGTATTCCGTGTAATTGTGGGTATTACTGCCCTTTGCTGGTTGGTAATGCAAAAGATTGGTGGGAACACTTCACACTGAGGGTTATCACCACACTATCTCTGGTTTCAGTAATTGATGGCGGATCCTCTACATACTTTGTAGTTAATATTCCAACAGAAATCTTTTCAATACCTCATTATTTTCTCTCATAGGGCTATGTCATAGGGTGACGTGTTCTCCATTGTTCAACATCCCGCATTTTTGTGTTTTAAGGAACCTACTGCATTGATCCACTTGGCTATATCCTCCCTCTCTCCTAATAAAAGCATCAAGGGAAAAGGAATCGGAATGGATCGCTCTTTGAGAAATTTCCAAATGAATAATTTCAACGTCCTCCTCTATAATACATGTTTTTTTGATGACAGTGGTTGAAGGAATGAAGACCAGGATGAAGGGATATTCCCATTTTTTGTTTTGAGACAAGAAATAGAGTTAAATGTTGAGAATTTCACATTTACTTGGTTTATGTTTCTGGAAAACTTAACTGTCAGATAACTTTTTTGTTTTTGTGGTGATGCAGGCATTGCAAGGCAAGGCAGTCAGCTGTGGTCAAGGATAAAAGAGATAAGCAGCAAAAGGTGCTTCACCTATTTCTCTTCTCATTTTCTTTATTTTTGTGGTTCTAACTCTGTTTTAGCAGGACAAACGCCTTATCTTGACGATGGATGATCTTTCAAAATCTTTACGAGAGGTAAGCATCAGATTCAAATCATTTTCTGCTGACCTATCAAAAAATTTTAAAAATATTCACCACTGTAGTTTCATCTTATTTACTCTGTAAGCCGTCTCCTGTATAATGCATTGTGACCAATAGTTCTTTGTTGAAGTGGTATACTCGTCTTTTCTTCTTTAAAAATGATTTTCTTAGTTAAAAAGTTGTATTTAGTGAGTACTCTGAGAGCTAGTGACGAGATGATCAAGAATAAGGATTAAGCTCCATGCATAAGCTGATTTTAGCAGAATCTGCTGGCTGAACACAGCCTTGACCTGGGATCTTTCCTCCGTGAGCTTGAGAAGTGATTCACATTGTATACGGTCATCTGTGTTTATGAAGTTCTCCGTCTAAATAAATCTCTGTCAACTTTACATTCTCGTCATTTAATATTTTCTTTTGATTAAGGCAAAGATTTCTTTTGGTGCGACCCAGCAGTATACAATAGGTACATAGAAGTAACCGTACATAAAAAATTATGATTCTCTAGAAAGAGCAACTAAATCATCTATATACTGGGACACTATGGATGCGCCAAAAATTGCTTAGAAGCAAAAGACATGCTCTATTGGGTATAAAAGCGTTTGTTTCCTCTCCAAAGATTGTCAGTGCTATTCTTTGCATATGATACTGTGTTCCAACTTGCTTACAATAGTTCCCTGCGACGTTTGATATGCATTGCAGTATGGTGTAAACGTCAAACATCAAGAATACTTTGCTGATAGCCCATCTGCTGGGTTAGATCCTGCTTCAAGAGAGGAATAATGTAATGCCGGCAATCAAATCTCTGCGATCACATTCATCTGATTGTTCGGGAGGTCATTGCCTTGTCATCCTCTTGATTTCTGAAAAGCTATATAGGTTCTGGGAGGATGCAACTCTTGATTACTATGTATCCATATACATCTGATTCACTTACCAATGTTAGCTGTAGTTTCCACCGTTGATAGATTGCTTGTTTTGAGATTCTTTCGTGGTATTAACAGGGCTGATGTCGACAACTGGTTCGGATGTTTAAATTTGCTTTGAACTGGTTGATGAATCTACTTTATTTTGCCTAATTGGGTTGGCCTTGCAAGCTATTTTTGTAGATCAGACGTCTTTGGTTGCGCCTCATTCTGCTCTTTCTTCTTATACTTGTTTTGTAGCTTGTTATATGGTAAAGTTTTGTTTTCAAAATACTCATTGAAATGTGTTGGCTGTAACTAATAAGTTTTCAGCTATGGTTTTAAGATGAATATATATAAAAAAATTTCTTTAATTTAACAATTTAAACATCTTCAGTATCGTAATTTCTTTCTTTCCTAAAAGAGAGTTTTTAGCAGAGCAAAACCTATTTTTACTTTGATGTTTTTTGACATATGCTTAAATGTAAATTTTGAAAAATTGATAGCGCTAATAGACGGAAAGACAGTATGATGCACTAAAGCTTCCGCTATGCCTCATGCTAGCAGAGTTTGATGCACACACTTGAGTGTGTGTGTGAGGGGGGCTAACCACCCGCCCTAGTTTTAACAAGTCGTGCAATGATTTGATCGATGCACACACTTGAGTGTGTGTGTGTGAGGGGGGTTAACCACCCGCCCTAGTTTTAACAAGTCGTGCAATGATTTGATCGATGAATATTCGATTCTTTCTTCAATGTTGAATCGATTCATACATACTTCAAAGGTCAAAATGGAGACCATTCACCAAACTTTGCTATCAATATTCATCATTAGTGAACAAAATGCAATTCATACTATGAACAAAATAGACAATGAAAGTTAATATTTACCCTTTTTTTTTTGGAAATTTCTGAAGGATCTAAAGCAATTGACAATCTGCAACAGATAACAACAAATCGATTCGAAACATCACGTTTACAAAAGTTAAATTGTTCTAAAGACCATCTATGAAGCCTTCACTTTATCATGAGCAAGCATCAATCAAGCTTACAATTGTTTGCACCACAACTAAAAGAAGAGGTTTATAAAACCTTTCCCTTTTCACTTCATCGGCCACTAGTCCACCGGGAATACAAACACTTAGGTGAGTGATTGCCAGTTTTCACGCGAATGAAGATACACTCGAGTCTTTCCAGTGGATCCTTTATTATTCCTAGAACATGCAAAAAATCACATGTAAGAAATGGATCGATATAGCTACTGGAGTAACAGGAAGATGGATTGCACCATCGTAGTTGGCACATCATCGTATCTACTGGAAAGACCACTAGTAAAGGGCAGCCCGGTGCACTAAAACTCCTGCAATTTGTGGGGTTTAAGAAAGGACCGGACCACAAGGGTCTGTTGGCATTTCTACCAGAGGCTAGAGGCTATTTCCACAGCTTGTACCCCCGTGACCTCCTGGTCACATGGCAGCAGGGAAGACTACTAATATCATGAAAATAATCCATGTTCAATAGACCATTATGGGGTGGAGGGGGGATTTCAGCTGAAGTACTTACCTAATTATCATAGAAGCGGGAACGTCGCCTTTGAGAACTGTACCACAAAGGAAGCATGAAAAAAATAAAACTTGTGAATCAGACAGAACATTAGTGACAAAGATACTATTGACAATACAAATTCGCTAAAGCAATCTCCTTCACATGATGCCATTTTCTATGTTTCTGCAATACAATTCTTAAACTGGACCAGCCGGACCAGCCTTTACGACAAAAACAACATACCGAGTGTAATCGCACAAGTGGCCTCTGAGAAGGGTTGGTGTGTACGCAGTCTTACCCCTACCTTGTGAAGGTAGAGAGGCTGTTTCCAATAGATCCTAACTCAATTAAAGCATAATAAAACCAAGTATGGAAAGAACAATATAACAGTGAAGCAGTCATGCACATAATGGACAAGAGAAACAGTAACAACATGTAATACGTAACTCAAGCAAGGGAAACAACAGGTAATAATAGAATCGAAGAACAAGATAGCATGCAAGTAATAATAACAATACTGATAGGGGAGAATAGACAATGCTCGACTATAAATCACTTGAACGCACATTGAACTGTCTGTTTTCTTCCCAGATCAATTCTTTATAGTTTCCACAAGGAGTTTAGAATTAGCAAAAAGGTAAATGATTGACGGTCAAATGTTTCCGTCAAACACAATTTACGAGGCAGAAGAAAAGGCTCTTAGTAGGCCAGTACTAATAGCATGGTTTTCACAACCATGGATTTCACAACCATACCATAGTCAGTAACCCCAAAATCTTAACTTCAGAAGTTGCAACAAGCTAGGTCAATGGTATAATGTTAGAAATGGTGGAAATAAATGAAATTTACAGACTGTTTTTGTCTCGAGATGGGTATATTGGAAACAGCCTCTCCACCTCTGAGATAGAGGTAAGGTCTACGTACACTCTACCTTCCCCAAACCCCACTTTGTGCGACTAAATTGGGTATGCTGTTGTTGATGGTGGTGGAAATAGCTGAAATGCAAATATAACCAGTGAGGATTAAAATATGAAGAGGCTAGTATATTCTACTCCTTTTCCGTTTCCTATTTATTCGCTTGATACTTCGTTGTTTGGACTTCCATGACTAATACTTTTCTCCACCACCATATGATCATATCTAAATATAATTTAGGACTTGTTATCTCAATTTTGTATGACGACTCAAAACAGTTGAAGTTATTTGTTGGTGGATCATTTTATGAGGATAAAAATGGAGTGGCGGTTAGTATGTATTGAAATTGTCAGAAGGAAGAAAACAGCAGGGAGAGTTTGGAAGGAGTGCCATTCGTGGATGAAAGAACCTGCAAGTGAAAGACGACACTCTTATCTCCAGATAATATGAGTTCTTTTATAGAGAAAGAAAGACAACAGCTTGACGAATTCTGACGTGTACGAGATCTACAATAATGAATTCTCCCACTTTACTGTGGTTAAAACATCCTCAAATCAAGACGAGCTTTACAAATGTAGTGCATATGAAAATAAGGACGATTTATCTTGAAGTTACTAACCTGCGACTATCAGCTCTTCTTCTTGAGAGGCCAGCAGCAGTTACAAACTCATCATCAGTCTCATCAACCCCATAATCTACATACTCTACAGACGTCACAGAACTCTCATCAGAGTTTGAAGCATCATAACCCAAATGACGGTTTCCTCTTCTTGTATTACTTACTCTAGATCTTCTTCTGTTTCTAGACGTCCTAAAGTTATTAAATACCTGATACAAGATACATGATGTCCACCAGTTCCCTTCCGCTGAAGGGAAATTCTCAAATTCATCATCAGAATTATCATTTCCATATTCAATCACATAATCACCTAAAACAACCCCTCGGGGAACTTCTGCATGAATAGTACTCAAGACGTCTATTATTTCGGAGGACTGCTGAAAGTTTTCCCAGTCAATCTGTCGAGCAGGATCGATTTTTGAGGGACATGCATGAGGGTGGTCAAGTTTAGCATGTTTCTGGAGTTCAGCGAAGGTACCTTTAAATCCACATTTATCCTCTTCACAACAGCGTTCCTTGACATCGAGATGCATGCGGGCCTTCTCAACAACAACCCATCCAGTAACTTCTCCTCTACACAAGGGGCAGGGAGGCCAGCTGTTGGCCTCCGATTTTGTCACATCTTCTCGCTCATTGGATGTCAGTGATTGTGAACCAGCCATCATCTGATTTGCTTGTTTGAAGCGTTCTAGACAGTTGGAATGCAAATGATCTGTGTCACACAAAAAAGGCCTGCAACCCTTGTCATAAGATGAGCACCGGAGGAGAACACCATTGTGAGGAAAATCCAGGCAGATGGGACAAAACACATCATCCCAATTGGTATACAGTTCCACCTCGTCTGTAGAATACTTTGTCATAACTCCTTTCAGCCTGAAGTTTCAGTGACGGTAGAGAGTAAAGACCAAGTTCCTGTCAGCATGCAGCATCTCCCTTCCTCTGATCAGGATTAAATACTATTGAGCTGACAAACTGTGAAATTATGCAACAAAGGCAACAGTATAATATGAGTAAGCAAATATTTCACCAAAACAAGCTTGAACTCATAGGTCAAAAGCTAGATAGAAGAGAACAAATATCTCAGACCCGTTAAGCAAACGACCAAAAGAAAGATAAAAAGTGAAAAAAGAGTACACTAATCAGTGAAGGCTAATAAACTCTGGAGGCAGACAATTGATTCATCATCCCTTGCAACTTACCCCAAAAATAGAATTCAAAATATACTAGAGTAACGGCTAAGGGATCCATATATAACTTCTCTATCTCAAAATGCCATCTCCTCAAATACACTGTCCCATTTCACCTCATAATACTAACTATCAATTTGTGTTTTTCAATTACAAGAAACCAAAATAATCGTATGGAAAAACTTGCATAAGAAGGTGCAAATATTGATTATTTATAAGAAGGTTCTAATATTAAAAAATAATTTGAACATCAAAAGACCAAATGATCAACTATTGAACTCAAATGCAGACAAATCAGATACTTGTACACATTCTTTCAGGAGAATGGCATGACATGTAGGCAGAAAGAGGTGCTATCCTTGCAACTGAAAATTTGAGAAAGAGAGGGGATAAGATGCGTGAATAGGTCACATGCGCAAGTGTGTGGGAGACGATCTAGAGCACCACTTGTGATGCCAGCTATAGTCAAGGATGTGATACTCATTGGACCTTCAAGCGCGGAAAAAGATGCAGAGCTTGCGATACTGCCCCTTGGGTTCTTACAGTTTAAGAGATATGGTGATTGGAGAGGAAAGACTTTCTTGGCCATGGAAGTAAACTTGGAAACTACTGCTCCATATAAAGTAACATCTTTTACCTGGTTGGTTACACGAGAAGCAGCTCAACACATGACAACCTTCAAGGGATAGGATTTCAGGTATGCTCTAAATAATATTTATGTCGAGAAAAGCCAGAGTATATTAATCACCTTTTTTTTGCATTGTCACTTCATGGATCAACTATGGCAGCTGTTTCTTAATATGATGGAGAACTTAAATGGAGCACGTCGGGACATATAAGTGAGTTTTTGAATTGTTGTAAAATCAACGGAAAGAATCCAGATGAAAGAAATTACCCCAACATGCATTTGGTGGACTATTTGGATCAAGAGAAACTCCAGATGTTTTGGAGACAAAGGAAATTCTATTCATAAGATCAAAATGAATCGTTTGCTCTCGTCTATTTTTTGCATAAAAAGAGCTATGTAACTGACGCTGAACCAGTGATAAATCTCATCGAAGCCCTTTAAAATAGAAGGAATATACCAGTGATTCTGGCACCTTATAAATACTTTTGACAGCACCTTCTTGGTGCTACATTAATAATACTAAGAAAAAAAAAAGGAAAAGGAGAACGTTTGAGAAGATGGGAAATGATACATACATATTGAGAGCCTGTCTTTTGCTTTTTGTATATCTATTGTGCAGCCATGAGATCCCAATTAGTATAGACATATAGATGTCTCTCGTAGATAATCATATTAATTTAGATTCTCTATACCTCTTTTATACGAGGACTTCCCCACAACATTAATAAAATTTATTACATGAAAGTGTACAAACATGATCCCATGCCCTCGGCATCCATTTTCCTAAGCTGCCATACGTACAGAGTAATTGGTAAATCATCTTATGATATTTGTTGCTCTGCCACCAGTTTCACCCTTTCTGCTACAACTTATGATGTCACAATCAGAGACTGCCTCAAAACTCATAGCGTAGTACTTAACTATCTCTTCATTTTCACTTCACAATATGAGGAAAAAAATAATGCAACTCCTTCCTCCTAAACTGATAAACATGAAAATCGCGTTTCTTATTAAGTCATTATTATTGCCATTTCTCCACTGACTCTGAAGCCAATTGTCGATCGCAAAATCCAATTCATTTCTATGTTACCTATCGCAACCACAATCCCAAATTATTGACTATAAGTTACATCAACAAAATTAATAGACTTACAATCCCCCAAACTCAAATTACTGAAAACTGGTAATCTCCCACATAAACTTCATGACGCCCACTTTATACACCCTCTATCTTTATTTTTGACCAGTTTGGGCGGACCTCGACTAATTCTATGGGCACTTACTACCTCCCACCAATACAAATACCAACTAACTCTACCCACCAAGTCTTGGACAGATGGGCAAAAGCCACCTAGTGCTTTCGCCTCCGCTAGGAATTGAACCTCACTTCATCTCTATCTTTTTTCTTGACCAACTTAGACGCACATCGACTAATTCTACGGGTACCTGCTACCTCCCACCAGCACAACACGGGAACCCGGTAACTCTACTCAACAACACTTGAAGTCTTGAACAGCTGAGAAGAAATCACCTAGGGTTTTTGCCTCCGCCATGAATTGAACCTAACTTCCTCTCCTCTTCTCACCTCGACTTAACTAGCAAACTAATACTAATAAAACTTCAATATAAGTAGTCCCCATTTCTTAGTTCATCATTTCACCAATTCATACAAAGCAACAAAAGCATCCACCAAAACAAGAAAAAGGGTAGGTAATGTCCAAATACCAAAAATTTTAACACCCAAGTACTGTAAATAGATAAACATATGACATCAACAATCCTTTACAGATACCCATTAACATAAACACACACACACACACACAGAGAAATCAATCTTGACCAAAAAAGATTCAATTTTTATGGTCAGAGACAAAAAACACTAGGTGATTCGTTCCATCTGTACTAGCCTCGGTAAACAGAATTACTAATATATGATGCTAGTAGGAGGTGGCACATATCCCATAGATTTAGTCTTAGTTACACAAAAGTTGGCTCGGACACCACGATTATCCCAAAAGAAAAAGATTCAATTTTTATAGTTCATATGTTCTAGCTTTGGTGGACAGAATTTGTTATCCCATAAATTTAATCTAGGTGAATAAAAGATGACCCAAACACCACGATTATAAAAAAAATTCAATTTTTATGAAAAAAGTCAACCAAATGAATTCAAGAATTTATAAAAAGAACAAAAACAGTGATGGATCATTCAAACTAATCTAAAAAACCCCATACAGAAAAAAAGATTAAATTTTTTTGGATCAAACCTGAATAATTGGTGAGAAATCAAGAACACCCAGAAGAAGATTGAAGGAGGAAAGAGTAGAAAAGAAAAAATAGAATAAATGTATTTTTTTTATATAGTACTACTATATATGTTTATAATGTGTTGAAAAGAAGAAAAAGAAAAGTAAAAGGAAAAAGTCTAATAAGTTAATTAAAGTTCTATAAAGCTAGGTTTTGTGTTTGCAATTCTTTTCCATTTTGGATGTTGACATGCATAGCCTACTTATTTTTGTTAATAGCTATTTTAATATGTTATTTTTATTAATAGCTATTTTTATATATTATTTTAATAATTATTTTATTATGTGTTTTTTGAATCTAGACTAATTCGAGGCGCAAATAATATTTATATTTCCACAACATATAGACCTTCATATGTTGTATACTTGTTATGTTGTGTTTATTTATATTATAGTGAATGTTTATCAAAATTTACTTTGCTATCTATTAAAATTTGAAGCATCTATCTTTTACTCATACTAAGACTCAGACTAGGAGTAAATTTCTCTTATAAATAGAGAGGTTTTATTCATTGTATTTGCAATCATATAATCTTTCATCCCTCAAGAGAAATAAAAATTAATATTTATTCTCTCTCTACTCTTCTTCTTTATTCTTCTTTGCTTTATAATACGTTATTAGCACGAGATTCTGCCAAATAAGATGAAATTATAAATCTAAAGGACAAGGTTAGTAATTCCTTTTGTTATTTGTATTTTTTTATTAATAATATAATTATTGCTAGATTTGAGAAAAAATAATTGGTTTGGAACCATTTATATTAGGATTAATATTATCAAAAAGGTTGATAATATGTTGGGTTCAAGTCCCATCGATTCATGCCTAAGACGTCTTTATATGGATCAAATATTGAGTTTGAATCTCAATACATCGTATTGATGATATTGTGATGGCTAAGACAAAATAATGGGTGTTTGATGAAAAGTTTGAAATTCGACCCATTGAATATGCTCCATTCTATGAAGTGAATGTGGTAGCAATATATGATAAGTCTGAAATATGACAACTTACTTCATTCTTGAGGTGTATGTGGTAGCAGTGCATAATATGTCTGAAAGAAGACAAGTGATTGAATGCACAAATATACGCGTGGAGGGACAATATGATAATGATCATCAAAAGTGATGATATTTTCACACGTTTATATGATTATAAGATATGCTAGAGAAAAATTCTCTACATTATATGTATGCCTCAATTTGCTTCTGAAGTAGCAAAATCTTGAAAGAGGTTATAAGCTATCATAATTTGATAGACTTAAGGCACGATTATATTCCATTCCTGGGGAATGAGAAACTTATTAATGCAAACGTGCACTTAATTGTGATTGTATCACAACTCACCCCCGAAAGAGGTTGGATAATTTTGAAATTTACTTCTAAAGTATTAAATCTGAAATTTATTCATGTAATAGTAAATCTGAAATTTACTAAAGAAAAAGTACATGTCATGGTAAACTTGGAGTTTACTAGAATAAAAGTTCATAAATTGATATGAACGATTGTGACATCTCGAAGATGTGCATGTATTGAAGAACTAGAAGATTCTTCAAGAATTGTTTATGTCGTTTGTTCTCATGAAAAGTTAATTGGACCAACTAATATTGGGATTGGATCCCTTCAAATCTGAAAACTATAAAAAGTGAATAAGGGTCCGTTCACCTGTCATGTGATATGTTGAAAAGATGCATCAATAAGATGATCACATGTACATTCATGGTCAACCTACGTTTGATATTTATAAAGTTACTTGTTCAATATAAATTGAGCATAATTTTTAGATTGTGTAATCAAGATAATTCATCTTGATGATGATGGTTTAGCATTGAATATCTTCGATAAATATCTAAACCATTGTTAATGAGAACAAAACTTAATGTATTGATCTGAAATATGATATATTGCAATAGCATTTGTATGCATCAGACCAATAAATTATAATTATTTATTCCCTCTCAATTGGTTCAAGGTCGGGAACCAATTATTCCCTCTAATAATTTTGATGTGCGGTATATGATTAATGAATATCCCATAATGCACAATGATGGATTCCTCAAAGAAGTAGAGGATGTATGTTAGTTTTCCTAACATAAGGGAGAGATTATAAGCGCTATGAAATATGATAGGAATTATCACCATATCCTTATCCAAAAGATAATTCAATATTTCATATGCCGAAAGCATCTCATATTAAGCGCTAGTACTCTTATTTTGTGTTCCTAAAGGACAAAGTCTATGCATGCGTGAAGCGTGGTAGACTGATCGATTCCAAATGAAATAGTCCTTGAAAAATAAGGAGCAAATAATCATAATAAGAAGGCAATGAGCTCTTGAAGAGCCTACGACATAACACTTCATGAAACCTTATGAGAGGTTCATGTACCTAAAAATAATGAAGTGATGAGATCTCAAATGTTATGTCGCATTGTGAACCGATACAAAATGATATATCATCAATATCTTTGACACAATATTGACGCAATATTGTGAAAGATTACGAGAATCTGAATTCTACGTTAATTTAAGCATACTGACATAGAAACATTTATCAAGTGACATGAAATGATGCATCTTGGTAAGTGAAAATTTATTTGATTTGCAGTCCAGACACTTGAAGATGTCACAAATAAAATGTTGAATATTGTCACTTTGACAAAATTTGTATGAAAACTTCTTTAAAGATTCAAAATATAAAAGTTTCTGGGAAACTTATTGATAATCCTTATATTGTATAAGCTTATAGCTTGAAAATTATTGAAACTCTTGGAGAGTTTTCAAAAGCAATAAGATTATTTGCTGAAATGAGAAATATACCAATTTGGATTGGTTATAAAGTACCATATCTTAGTACAATTGGTGCACTCATGTATCTTGTAAAAAACTACAAGACCCAATATAGCCTTTCGCTCAATTTGTTAGCAAGGTATGTTTCTACTCCTACTAGGAGGCATCGAAATGAAATAAGATACATGAGTTTATTTTGTTCTAAAGATTGCAGTTCCGATCTTACTGGTTATGCTGACGTTGGGTACTCATCTAACCCGCATAAATCTTGGTCTCAAACATACAATGTGTTCACATGTGGGGATACTGTCATATCTTGGAGATATACAAAGCAGTCTATCGTAGCCACTTCATCGAATCATGCTGAGATAATAGCTATTCATGAAGCAAGCCGAGAATGTGTATTGCTGAGGTCCATTATACATCTCATTCGAGAAAAATATGGTGTGAAATATGACAATCTACCCACAATTTTACACAGAGATAATTCAGCATACATAGCACATCTTAAGGGAGGATTCATAAATGGAGATAAAACGAAGCATATTTTGCCAAAGTTTTTCTATATACATGAGCTACAAAAGAATGATGATATTAACGTGCAACAGATTCGTTCACCTGACAATGTGACTGATTTATTCACCAAGTCTTCTCCAATTACAACTTTTAAGAAGATGGTGCACAAGATCGGGATGCAAAAGTTCAAAGATGTTCTCATTAGGGGGAGCAAATACGCGTTGTACTCTTTTTTCTTTTCAAGGTTTTATCCCACCGGATTTTCCTTGTAAGGTTTTTAATGAGGCAGCCTATATGCGTATTGTTAGAGATGTGTACTCTTTTTCCTTCACTAGATTTTTTTTCCACTGGGTTTTTTCTAGTAAGATTTTAACGAGGCACATTATCTACCAATTAGACATTCAAGGGGGAGTGTTATAAATGTATTTACATTATAGTGAATGTCTATCAAGATCTATCTATTTCTTTAGAGGTAGAGGTATGGACTGCGTACATCTTACCCTTCCCAGACCTCACTATGTGGGAATACACTGGGTTTTTTGTTGTTGTTGTTGTTGTCGTTGTCTATCAAGATCTATTAAGATCTACTTTGATATCTATTAGGATGTGAAACATCCATCTTTTACTCAGATTAGGAGTAAATTTCCCCTATAAATAGAGGGGTTTTGTTCATTGTATTTACAATCATATAATCTCTCATCCCTCAAGACAAATAAGAATTAATCTCTATTCTCTCTCTACTCTTCTTCTTTATTCTTTCTTGCTTTATAACATGTTCCACGTTATAAAATTATATTCGGTATATTGTTGTTGTTGTTACTTTTAGTTATTGGTATGACGATATCTATCTACTTATGTATTTTAATTAATTAGTAATATTTATTACTATCTCCGTTTCCATTTTATGTGTCGCCTTTTGATTAGGCACGGAGTTTAAGAAATGAGTGATGACTTTATAAGGTTTACAAAATTGTCCTTTTTAAATTTATTTTAATGTTTATTTTTTATTGACTTTTTTTAATAAGTGGGACGCACTAATAATAAAATAGGAATGATGTTATTACATAGTTAATACTAAATAAGAAAATGTGATATTCTTTTTGGCACGGACTAAAAAGAAAATAGCGACACATAAAATGGGACGGGGGGAGTACTTCCTCCGTCCCATTTTATGTATAGTCTTTTGATCGGGCACAGAGTTTAAGAAATGAGTGATGACTTTATTTTTTCTTATTAAGTTGGATTCATTAAGGATAAAATAAAAATGTTATCATTAAATAGTTATTTTGGGATAGATTAAAAAAAATAACGATACATAAATGGAACGGAGGGAGTAATAATGTTTTATGTACTTACATACATATATATGTATATTAATTGTTGTTTTCAATCTAAGTGATTGAATAGACAATTGTTTAAATTAATTTATTTTTTAATATATATTTCTTTTCGCACTTCCAGTTTGATGTAATCTTGTCCGGGAGAATATTAGAATATACTATGTCACTTTTTTCAATTATACAAAAACTTGTCATGATTTGGTATTAATTTAAAAAAAGTTGTTTATTGTCAAGGAAGGCTAAAAATTTGGGCTACCAAATTAATAATAGTCAAACTTATGCAGAACTTTTTTAGGGTGGTTATTTCACATTGGAAATTGTTACTCTTTTATTGGGTAATTCATTTATAGAAAAATAATTTATTTCTGTTTTTTACGTTGAAGTAATCGATAAAATTGTAAAAGAACTTTCTGGAAAAAGGAAGTGACTTTTCCCATAAGAGCAAAGGGAATCTTTGGCCCACATAAAATAAAACCTAGCCTTCATGTAATCTCGAGGTCACAAGTTCAAGTCGGGGAAATAACCTCTTGTAGAAATGTCTGTGTATAATAAATCCTTCTGATTTGACCCTTCTTAGATACTCTCACAAACCGAGAGTTATAGTGCGCCGATTTATTTATTTTTTTCATTAATTGAGTGTGAATTAGAGCTCCATACTTTGGACTAATTTGCAGCTTTGAGGGTAATAAGAAATTCAAGTTGTTCTTTTAGTTGCTATGAAGTGGGTAGGTGAAAGATAAATACTTGTTCCCATCTAGTAAGAATTATTAGTGGTTATCAATTATCATACCCAGTAATGACTTTTATTGTATGGTCAAATAAGAAATTTAACTATCTAGCATCTGAAGCTAACTGGCTCGAGTAATTCAAATTCGTGTGGCATATTAATCCTTTGACCGTTGTTAGGAGAAGCTGAGACTTTTAATGTTGATCTTACAAGTTTTGTTCATAAAAAAAAAAAAAAAAACCTTCAAAAGATTGTATATGTACTGACTCGAGTAATTCAAATTCGTATGGCATATTGACCCTTTGACCGTTGTTAGGAGAAGCTGAGACTTTTAATGTTGATCTTACAAGTTTTATTCATCAAAAAAAACTTTCAAAAGATTGTACATTCGACACATGTTAAGATTGTACATTCGACACATGTTAAGGGCATACTAAACGCTTGAGAGAATCATGTAAAAGTAATTCAATAAGATAGACTCATGTGCCTTCCAGAATTAAGAGTATTCTAGTTTGTTGTGTATGATCATCTAAGAGTATTCGAGTTAGTTGTGTATGACTAGCTAACCTTGAGGCAGCAAAATGATTAGACAATCCTCATGCTAACCTCCTGGTAAACTAACCGTACCAAAACTAGGTTAGGCGTTTCAAAAGGGTAGCACGGTGCACCAAAGCTACGTGCGCAAATAGAGGAAGGGACAAAACACAAAGATCTATTATATGCAACCTCACCTAACATTTGTGCACGGAGCTGTTTTGAACCCGTGATCTAATCACATCGCAATAACTTTACCAATTACTCCAGACCATTTATTGACATGCAATGACACCACATTGATCATCAAAACCATAAAAAGAACCAAAAATCCCCACAAAAAGTACTTTTAGACATACATATTGACAAATAGGTACTATAAGATAAGCCTACGTAAGACACTTCCAAGACCATGGACGAATTGGTACCACTGAGAAATATGATTGAAGAACCTATCTTGCTGACATATAATATAACAAAATTGGATACAGGAAACTGCTTTCTAGGTGTCAAAGCACAAAACACAAGAATATTTCTCTGAAAGATCTTGTGGTGCATCCATCTAGAACAACCCTCAAAACGATCCAAAACAAGAATGATTACAGTCGAGCAGAGATCTCACATCGGTAGAGGTCATCCACGCTATATCCAACTTAAAAACAAGTTCCAACACAAAAACTTTTAACGATCCAAAACAAGAATGATTACGGTCAAGCATAGATCTCACCACCGGTAGAGGTGATACACTCTATATCCAACTTAACAACATGTTCTAACACAAAAACATTCGGCATTTCCAACAACCAGGGAACTAAGAAAGGAAAATTTGACAATCAAGATTTGGTTCAATCAATTCACCCTTTTATAGAAATACCAAACAATGTATATGGCAATGCAATACCAAACAATGTATATGGCAATGCAAAACCAGAAAGTCAAATATGACAGGGAATTACAAAAGTTGTCTCCGAGAACATTATAAGGCTAATATTAGTATGGAAAGGACTAATATGGTATATTCTTAGGGAGGTTACGAATGACGTTGCTTTTCATGCCAATCTTACTGCGCATATTCTCCACACCAGATCTATTCATGGCCTTTAACACCTTCAGCTTAACCATGTGCTCCCTGGACTGCACAGTTGCAAGACCCATGCTTCGGTACCTGGAAAGAACAGTTTTTTTTGCTCAAATGACGGTTTTGAAGTGAACAAAGGTGATGATGATGATGAATACTTTTTGAACAAGTTAAATACATACCTTGCAGCTAATGCAGCACTTATAGCCACATCATTGGTCCGTGTGGGCCTCAGTTTCTGTCGGTAGTATCGCAAAAACTCTCTTGATCCAAGAGTCCTAACTGATACTCCATCATTACGTCTTGTCGTTATTATGAGCTCAGATCCACCATTTCCAAGTGCCACACTGTTGCCCGTGTCATCCGATAAAACAATCTGTTTCCCAGTTTCATCCACAAAGCTACGAACAAAGAGAACGTCTCAAAAGCAGTAACAAAAGGTACAGTGCTTTACACACATCCTACCTAAATTGCTTTCTTAAAAAAATCTAGAAAAGAATACAGTGCACTACACTAATCCTACCCGAATTACATAGAAAGTAATCATATTAGAAACCATACCTGCTGCTATAGTCATAAAACTCTTCTAATTCAGCTTCTTCATCATCATCGCCATCACCATAATGCACTCTGCAATGGTTCTTTGCTTCCATATGCTTCCGAACTGCTTCCAAACTGCTGAAAGGTTGACATCTGTAATTGCAATACAGACACATGAAATCCCTTTTAACCTGCACAGGGAAAAAGAAAAAGATCGTGAACACACAAAATAGTTAATGCGGGCTGGAAAAAAGACGAGAGGAGGCACATATTCTACCTTGAGACCAAGGTAAGTCAAGAACCCTTTGGGATCCTTCAAATACTCGACATCAGGTATGAAGAATCCATGCTTCTTGTGCATGTGAACCATGCAGCTCTCAATGGTCTTGAGTTCTTTATCACACATAAAGCAACAAGATGGGTCCAAGTTTCCAACATATTCATCATCAGTATCTTCATCCATATTGTCATTAGATGTACGCTCATTCATCTTTAAGTCTCTCAAAGGATCGGTGGCTTCACTAATCATCTCTTCATCTGGATCAACCTCCTCCCATTCACTTTCATCGCTTTCATCACTCTCCTCAACATCTTCTTTTGCCTTCTGAGAAGTTTCATTTCGAGGGTGGCGTAGAAGCGGCTTGATTGTTACACTATTCTCATCATGATGACCTGGTTGTTGAGAAGCCCGCGCTAGGTGACTTTTAGATTTCAGATGCTGAGCATGAGCCTTGGAGCTTCTATACTCTTTGCCACACAGACCACAGGCATATAGCAATGGAGTTTCATTTAACTTTTCGTTCTCTTCTGCAAGTGCAGACTGTCTGGCTAGAAAAATAGCCTCTCTCACTCCAGGAACTCCTGCAACCTGAAAAAACATGCATGAGAGCAAGAACAGCAATTCTGCATACTTACCCACGAAGCCATTACATAACAAACCCCATATGGAAGAGACAGACTCTTAAATAGTCATCAATACTAAACTTAGACGAATGATGCAAAATGTTGTCGCAATCATGTCGGATACTTCCAAAAGTGCACTCCTTTTGGAGGATCCGACAGGCACGCGGCGGCATCTTTGAAGAGTCCGAGCAACATAGAATTAAGTCCCTAGTTTGGTAGTATTCAGTTGAAAAATATCAGTTGAACACAGGTTCCTCTACCAGACTCATACTCTTCCTCGCCTAAGAAAACACCAATGATATGTGGATTTTGGTTACGATACCAGAGATATAGAAAGAAAAAAATCCTATGAAGCATCATATTAGTAGTATATTTTCTAGCATAATCCACTTCTTTGCTTTAACAGGTGAAATCCAGTTTTTGCTTTGCTTTTTGATAAGTTTGATCAACATACCTTTTTCGAACAGAACATAGCATATATATCACATGTACCCCTCTGGTAAGACATTGATTATTCAATGAACAGGAAACTGACTGAATCAAGGTCCGCCACAAAAAAGCAAAATCAAAGGCGGATCTAGAATTTTAAGCTTGTGGGTTTCTTGGGCAAAAAAAAAAAAAAAAAGTGAGTGATGGGGTTAGAAACCACAACCAAGAGGACAACAGTGTTTCAACATGCACTTGCTTTGCCACTAGACCAATAGCACACTTTATTGTGGGTTCCTAGCTTATAATTTTTATATATTTACTAAATTTCTCAATATAAATACAAGATCCGTACGAAAGTTAGTGGGTTCCCAGGAACCCCCACCGTACCTTCTAAATCCGCCCCTGAGCAAAACTAGCCAGAGTTGAAGAAAAATAAAACAATCAAATTTAACTTCCCATTTTTCTATCACCAAGTATAAAAGGTAACAACATGTCACTTCCCAACAAATCAGACTAGAAATTTATCCTTCAAGTTAAAAAGAAAAAAAAAAAGGTGATTTCTTGTAAGACACAAGAACAATATTTGCCAACCCTCCACCCTCCTCTTTTTCCATAACCAAGAAATCCTCCATGGCCAGCTGTGCATGGCTCACAACTAGAAGGACCGTGAGCCCGACACTACCCTTCTTCACTTCAATACCAGTTTTTTTTTTTTCCTAATCTACATATCATGCTCCACGCTCTTTTACTACTTACCATAATAATTCCCAATCCAGTAATCAACTTACAGCTACATAAGTCCTGACCATACAGAAATTCACATTATCAGCATAAAATTGAGTAAGGCCCCACCCCACAAAAGACATCCCGGTCCTTCTTATCCTTCACTCTAGCATCTTAATCATTTCCTATCACTAATCTTCAACGCTTACTTCACAAAAGAGAGCTCTACTAAAAGAGCAACTAACTACAGAAAAAATGAATTGGCATCGTCAACTCAATAGCACCTCTGTACTCATAAAATATCCTCTTAGAAAATGCCAATGTTTTTACAACTCATATGCCCTCATGATCTTGATCTGCCTGAGGGTCATCTCTGCTTCATCCACTTAATCAAAGCTGATAATGCTCCAGCTGTGGACTTGGAGAAGCTCTCCGTGAGACATCAAGTGTAATAAATAGAAATCAATGCTTTTGGTTACAAATGAGCAATGTTCGCACCAGTAGAATGCACCTAACCCACACACATTATATGCAGTTATAGTAAAATAAAACCATATATTATGTGAGCTGGCATGCTATAGCTCTAGCCAACTACCCTGTAAATGAAAAATGAAACTCTATCCTCAGTCCTCTCTACTCTTAGCTCATGGTGACAAAAAAGCTACTCCCTCCGTCCCAATTTATGAGAGGTAGTTTGACTCGGCACGAAGTTTAAGAAATAAAGACTTTTGAAACTTGTGGTCTAAAATAAGTCATAGATATTTGGGTGACTATAAATCATTTCATCAAGGCTAAAATGGACATTTTAAAGCTAAAGATGTTACTAAAGGTAGAAATGTGTCATTCTTTTTGGAGTTGACTAGAAAGAAAACAACAACAACAACAAACCCAGTGTATTCCCACACAGTGGGGTCTGGGGAGGGTAAGATGTACGCGGTCCATATAGGTAGCAAGGCTGTTTCCGATAGACCCCCGGCTCAAGACAGAGAATAATAAACAAATTGACTAGAAAGAAAAGTGAGTCATAAATTGGGACATGACTACTTCACTTTCCCAAGTATCTACACCTTGGAGAATCAAGTCTTATTTGGATAGGAGATAGCAAGCATCATATTGATTAGTTGAGATTGAGATGCATCCAAGCTGGCCAACATTAGTGTTATAGAAAGGGGCACATAGCAAGAGGGTAGCAAGTACTTTTAGCTTATAGGTTTTGATCCACAATTTCTTTTTGATGATCGTGGTGTCCGGGCCAGCTATCGCGACTAATTCCATGGAAACCTGCCACTTCCCACCAGCAACAAGTACGGGGTAACCCTGTCCACCAAGGCGATGACTGTGGTATCCGGACCAGTTTCAGCGCACCTCGACCAATTCCACGGAACACCTGTCACCTCCCACCAGCAATAGGTACCGGGTAACTCTGTTCACCAAGGCCAGAACAGATGAGAAGAATCATCTAGTGTTTTTTTGTCTCTATTGGGGTTTGAACGTAAGACCTCATGGTTCTTAACCCACTTCCATTGACCACTACATCCACAATAATTATTACTACTACTACTACTATTATTAATCAATAACCATGGTGTCCGCCCAACTTGAGCGCACCTCGACTAACTCCTTACCTCTTACCTCCCACCTCCCAGGCTCCCACCAGTAATGGTAACTCAATTTGAACCTGAGACCTCATAGTGTACAACACAACCATTTTTTGCTTGCTAAAGCTAAAAAGATCGATTTTTTTAACACAAAAACATGATTTGAGCTAAAGTTACCAAGGCACGCCGAACCTATAACAAACAATCTAGCTCCGACCCTCCACATTAGGAACCCCCAACCTAATGAAGGACATATGCTTAATCTACCTAGTTACATAGGTTCAGAACCATTCAAATCTGAATTCTAATACACAATAACAACAACAAACCCAGTTTATTCCCACAAAGCGGGGTCTGGGGAGGGTAAAATGTATTGTGAATTCTAATACACAATAAACAGAAATTAATACACACAAAATTACTCAACAAACGAACAAATACATCAATTTAAATTCAAATACAAAAGGGGTAACTGAGAAATACACGAAAATCACTCAACAAATGAACGAATATATATTTTTTAAAAAATTCAAATAAAAAAGGGATAAGCAGTAAATACACGCTAATTACTCAACAAACATCGAATATGTTGTTTAAATTCATCAAATACAACAAAAAAATACCTTGCGTTTAAGATTGTAGCGGTGCCATTCAGATTTATAATGCAGTTTTTGTTCAGTATCATCTACAAATTCCTTGTCACATGCGTTACATGTTAATCCCCGCATTTTCTAGAAACTTCCTTCGATACAAAAATGGGGAGATTTTTTATTTTTTTTTTGTAGGCTGCGTGTAAGGGTTTTGTTACACAAAAATGTTTTTGAAGGAGAATAGGTTGATAGGCGGTCGATATTTTGATCAAATATCACAAAGTGCCCACATCTTATGATTATTCCAAATATTTACCTAAAAAGGAAACATAATATAAACACACACCTTAACTTATTGTATTTACGCAAATTTTCACTCTTACAAAGTAATTATAATTTTTTTGACTAATTATGTATGTTTATTGGATGTATCGAAAACTAATTATGTATCTTGAAAGACTTAGAATCGAAAAAAAAAAATTGGGAACTAATTATATATTTTTACAGAGGAAAAAATGTATATCGGGAGCTAATTATGTACCTCGACAAACCTAAAATTGAGATTTTCAGTAATTATGTAAAATATTAAAAAAAAATTATAACTAAACGCCAAACTGTCGGAATTTATGTTGTTTGCATAATTTTAAACGATGTCAATTGGATGTTAGGTAATTATGTTGTTTCTAACTTGACATGAATAGTTTCAAACATAATAATTTTTGCGACTTTAAATTAATGTTTCAAAAATATTATTTAATCTCGATATCTTGCACATGTCACATCAAAAAGTTAGAATTAGAAAGTTATCGATGAAGAAAAGAGATGTTTTTTAAAGGGGCTAAAAAAGAAAACAAGACAAGAAAATTAAAACGAATTGAGTAATAATTTTTAATAATATAAAGATTGTTCTTTGTTTGATATATTCAAGTGAAAAGAAAAAAAAAAGTCAAAATGCTCTTTTGGACCTCTGTACTATGTCGGTTTTATAAGTTGGACACTTCTACTTACATGTTTGTCATCTGGACCCTTGAACCTATTAAAAAATAATATTTTGTACCCTTTGACCGTTGATCTTGCCTATGTGGCATTCAAATAATGACTAGGACAAAGAAAATGTAGTCACTCGACTGGGGGTGCGAGTGAGGGTCAATTTTTGACCAATTTTATATTAAAATAATTTAAAAAAATAAATAAATTAATTAAAAAGGGTCTTTTTTTCCCTCCATTTTTTTAATTTAAAAATATTTTTAAAAATTTAAAATAATTTAAAAATATTTTTTTTCCTCCCCTAGTCCGTCCCCACCCCCACACCCCACCTAGCCCCAGCCGCTTCCAACCCCCCACCCCAACACCCGTCCAGACCTTCCCTACCCCCACCCAGCCCATCCTCACCCTACCCCCAGCCCCTTCACCCCACCCAGCCCCGTCCCCACCCCACCACCCCCCCTCATCCTCGTCCCTACCTTACCCCAGCCCCGTCCCCACCCCACACACCCTGTCCAGTCCCTCCCCACCTCACCCCCAGCCCCTTCCATCCCCCACACCCTACCTCAACACTCTTCCAGCCCCCCCTCACCCCACCACATTCACTTTTTATTTTTTATTTTAATTTTTCCTCAATTCAATTCTTTTCATTTTTTTAATTAAAATTTAAATTTGAAATATTTTTATATTTTGGGGATTAAAATTTAAATTTTAATTGAAAGTGAGTGATAGTGAATATTGAAAAAAATTAGTGAATTTCCTTGAAAAAAATTAAACTTTGTGTGAATTTGTTAAAGATATTCAAATTTAAAAAATAGAAAATTTATTATGTTTGTATATATGAATTTTATAGTTTAAAATTTAAATTAGTTGGAGAAGAATTTTAATTATTTGGAATGGATTTGATGTTTAATTTGTGAGCAAAAATAAAAACATGATTATTAAAATTTTTCTACAATTATAAAACTTTCTTATTTAATTAAATTAATTTTAATATTTAATTTTTTATTTAGCATTTTAAAAATGACTTGAAATTTAATGTAATACTTTTTTTTATTTTTTTATTTTTTTAAAAATGACGTGGCAGACGTGGCAGCTGACGTGGGGAGAGTGTGTTACACTCACCAAAAAAAGATTTAAAATATTGCTTTTTAGTGGGTTCAGGTGTCAGATGACAAACATATAAGTATAAGTGTCCAACTTACAAAACCGACATAGTACATTTTGTGTCAAGAAGAACATTTTGTCGAAAAAAAATGAAAGAGCATAAGGGCATTTCTGTCTATGTCTATATCAACACATGAGGCTTTTGCGCAAATAATAAATGTTGGGGGCTTTTGTGTAACTAATAAATTTGTGTGCTTTTAAAATGGGTCAAAATCATTTTCCCTCCCCAACTTTGTCTTAAAAATTAAAACCCCCCTCAACTTTGAATGATAATTATACTCCCTCCTTTATCCTAATTGACTTTTTGAAATTCCTATTTTATCCTTTATCATCAATTTTTTTATTCTTTTTTTTTAACTTCTTTAGAGTGTGTTTGGTATGAAGGAAAATATTTTTCATGGAAAGTGTTTTCCTAGAAAATGTTTTCTTGGAAAACAAGTAGATTTCTTACTTGTTTTCCTGTGTTTGGTTGGTGGATGAAAAATATTTTTTGAAAAATAGTTTGTAATGTTTGGTTGGTGAATAAAAAAATATTTTTCAAAAAATACATTTTAATCTTTAGCTAAAGCGTAAAAATGCATTTTAGAAAAAAAAAATTTGATCTCAAAAAATATTTTTTTGGGGTGTGTTCGATATGAAGGAGGAGAAATATTTTCTAAAAAAATACGTTGTTTCTTACTTATATTTAGGGGTGCATTCGGTTTGTTCGGTTTGATTGTTGAATATCGGTACAGTTTTTTGGTTTTCGGATTGACGAAAATGACAATCATAACCAAACCAAAATTATTTCGGTTTGGTTCGATTTTTATAAATTTGGTTTCGATTATTTCGTATTTTTATTTCGATTTTGCAGATTAAAGTAGTGAGCATTTAAAATTGGTGATTTTTCTAAAACAATAATCTTTTTTCAAACCTATTTTCATTCTTAAATATAATTAATTCAATACGAATGAAATAACCATAAATATCGACTTCGCTGAGTCACCACCGTTGGCGTAACGACAATGGCTGCACGCGACAGCGACTGTCGACGGCAGTGATGGGGTTGTCAAAATAGGTAGTAAGGATGGGTAAAAAAATAATTTTAATTTTTTAAAAAACAATTTTTTTGCGGGGGTGGGGGGTGGGGAGAGGTTGGGGGCTAGTACGGGGTGGGGGTAGGGGTAGGGGAGTATGAGTCGGGTAAAAAAAATTGAAATATGTTTTTTGAATGTGGATAGTAGGGGGTGGGGGTAGGGGAGTGAGGATGGGGTGAGAAAAAAATTGAATTTAAAAAAATAAAATAAAATAATTTTTTTGAAGGGGGGGGGGGGGGGAGGAGGTTGGTAGATGAGGTAAGAAAAAATGTTTGATTTTTTTAAAAAAAATTATTTTTTTTGTTTTTGGAAAGGGGAAGTAAGTTGGGTTTTGGGTAGGGGTGAGGTAAAAACAAATTAAAATATATTTTTTAATAGGGGTGGTAGGGGGTGGGGTGGGGTGGAAGATTGAGGGTTGGAGTAGGGATGAGTGATTTTGAGAGTTGTATGAATATTTCAATTTAAGAGTGAGTTTGAAAGAGAGTTTTGGAAAATGTTTTCCTTACTTTTTGAAGGGAAGTCATTTTCCTTAGTTTTAAGGAAAATAAGTTGATTTGAAAAATATTTTCCAAAACTTGTAAGACAACCAAATAGGAGAAAACTGAAAAACATTTTCCAGAAAATGTTTTCATTCATATCAAACACACCCTTAAAATCATCATATTTTCATTTAAAAAAAAATCATATAACAATTTTTTTATAAAAACATAAACATTATTCATATAACAAAATTTTCATAAAAACATAAACATTATCTTCTAGAAAAAAAAAAGTAAGACATATATAAGTTAATGATGATCTTTATGAAGTAAATTAGCATAATAAGAAAAATAGTTTGATTAATAATAATCAAAACTATAATATTTATTTTAACAAGTGAAAATAATAAGTACTACTAATTTTATAAACATATTTCAATGCAGAAAATACAAACACTAAATGAAAGAGATAAGCCTCTAGTGCCAACCCGAATTATGGTCAAAGTTGTTACGACACACTCCAACTTCACAAGGGTCCTATTATCTCCTGAACTCAAATTTAGCGTATTTTTATCATTTTTTGTGCTAACGTGACACCTTTATTACATAAAATAGAGCTCATATCAAAGGTGTCACTTCATCTAAAACGTTTGACAAAAGGTATCACGTTAGCTAAAAAGATTGACAAAAATACGTTAAAATTTAGTTTAAGGGGTAATAGGACCCCCTGAAGTTGACGTGTGTCGGAGCAAATTTGGTCATAGTTTGGGGATATTAGATGTTTTTCTCGAATTAAAATAAGGTCAAATTTTAAAGATTATATTTATTTATATAAATTATAAAATATATAATACTCTATTAATGACAATCACAGCTTATTTACTGATATAGACAATAGATAATAACGTTTCTTATCACTTGATCCTCATGCTAAAACTAAATGTTTTAGTTTATCTGCTTAATTTGTGAAATCAAGAGAATTATATTATATATTTTTTTCTACCATTTAGTGTTAAATAACTATATAAAGTAACAGTATAGACAAATTTAAAGTTTCAAATTATCATTAATAAGGTTAATTTAGCAAAATATACCTCTAAGTAATATTTTCTTAAGGATTGTGTTATATCAACAAAAAGTTAAGTAATACGAAACAAATTTAGTAAGAGAGTGATAAAATATGAAAATATACGGACAAGCATGTACATACATATGTATATATACACACTTAGGGTGGGTTGTTTGGAAACAAGTTATTCTGGGATTAATTATTACAAAATAAGTTGTACTAACATGTATGTGTGATAACTTATTTCATCACTGTGGTATAAATGGTGCGACAAATAATTTTGAGATTACCTAATACATCTAATTAAACGCAGGATAAATAATCATGAACTTTATCTTTGAATTATTATAATTATATCTCACATGACTCTTTAATACATATAGTACTAAAATAACGATCTTAAAAAATAACATTGAGTTTTGTGATAAATTTATAAAACGTATTAATTTGCGTATAAAGTTAATAAACTTAAATAAAATGCTATAAATATCCATGTTAAAAAAATATTCATTACATATAATATAAAAAGATATTACATAAATAGAACTAAAATTATAAGGACAAAATGGACATTGCATGGGATAAAGGGGGAGTATGATTATTGTTCAATGTCAAGGGAGAGTTTGATTTTTTAATAAAATTTTGGAGGTGAAAATGATTTTCACCTCTTTTAAAATTCTTGTCACACTAATATTGAAATTATCACCTTTACTCGATAATTAAAACTTGCGTCACCTTTAATTACTTCTCCCTTATTTCTTCATTGCATTTTATGTAGTTTCATTGTTCAGTACAGAAGTAGGAATAAATTAGTATAGGTTAATTACTAGTGAAACATAATATTTATGGAATCGACAATCTTTTATACGATGTTGTTCAGTTGTTGTACATCACATTTTAGCTTGCGATACATAAAGATAAAAACTTGCAAACAAAAATAGCAAATCTAACCAAGAATTCCACTGCATATTAGATCACAATATACATTGTGGGATCAAATTTTGGAACTACAAAATTTTGTAATTCTAACTTCTAAAAATAATTAATCTTATGAAGTAACATATATAGCTAATTAATACAACCTAAAAACTATTCCAACAATTGTCTTAAAATAAACAAGAAAAAAATTGTGGTTCGATACGGGGATAAAACTATAGTTATACTGCCTGGTTCTACAGAACCTAATAACTTTGACGCGTATCTTATATTTTTGTGTTAAAAATCTTGTATGGATAAGTTATTCAAAAACCAATAAACTGGCCTTTTTAGAATTCAGAACCTATAAACTCGAAACTATAAGAGAGCACCCCAGAGAGTCGTAGCACTTTCGCCACACTTGGCGTGTACATACTTTATCCTCTCGACGGATCTGCAAATTCCACTGCAGCTCCATTCAAACGCCGCTACACAAACATTACCTGCTTGTGCTTTCCATTCGCATTCTGCAACAATACAAGAAGTTATAAGACGCCGTTAGTCCAAGAAGAGTTTTAAGTTTTATGCACTGACGGTATAAACAATGTTTGCATCAAGTTGTTTACCGGGTGGAGTTCCACAACACATGCTACGCTCATCGACATGCTCAACTTCCAGACCGATTAACCACGCACCAAGTGACACATCTTCGTTTGCAAATTTATGCAGAATAGGCCTGAAACAAGACTAGACTGGTAGAAGAACACGCATTGCAACTTTACAAGAACAGTCTTGTGTCCGATTAATACTTGTCATCGGTGTCAGTGGCTCAAAAGAAGTGTTTTCGTCGATTTAAGAACAATCAGAAATCAATCAACTTAGAGCATTGTAACATGACTAGCTCCAGACGTTAATGAAACAGATCGATGTCAACAATTTATCTTACCGGTTATTAGCAATGTATTTCGCGAGGTCTCTTGAGATGGCATATATCTGTCCAGTTGCATGTCGGAAGTACTTATTTCCAGCCTCCCCGAATTTCCAGAACTCGGGTTCATGGTACTTAACATTCCTACAAAGAAATGAAAATTATAAATACGAGTTTCACGGACTGAGAATGTCTTGAAATTGGAGTGAAACGGGAAGTTCCCAACAAAATTACTTCAGATGAAGAACCGGCCCCGATTTCATACATCCTATATACACCCTGGATTTCAACCGATGCCTGGCTAGCGTCGCAGCCAGAGTACCTACAACGTTATGGCAACCAAGTGTGTAGTTCCAAAGAGTTTAACTTCTATACACTAATGTTGTCATCGAAAAGAGAGTGGATATACCTAAATTAACATGAACATCGTCATCAACCTTAACATAGAACTCGGCATCCCATTGTGCAACTGCAGTGGTAAAGAAAGCTTTTGTCTTTGCAGATAATTCATGGTATCCTTCTATGTGATCCTGTAAATTAGCAATATAAGATGAAAGTACGAGCACGAATCAATCACATTAAACACAGTCAAAGTTCACTATGTGCTTACTAGGCGAAGAATGTCTTTGTGCTGAGCATCTTCAAGATCAACGGCTTGATCTAAAATGCTATTGGACGTAGCACTGTATAAAATAGAACACGAACTTTAGGCTGAACAGAACAACGTTGAATCATTTCAAAACGATAACTTTAGAATACAACCAGTGGCCGAACCAGGATTTCCACTGAGTGGATTCAAAATATAAAGAAGAAGTCGAGGGAATTCAACATATACTATACATACATAAAATATAACTTCGACTATGTATATATAGTATAGTTGGAGCAATATATTTCACCTGTGGCCTATCATGAATCGCACGATGATCCCCTTTTCTTGCTCCAGTCGGAGTAGCTGTTCACCTAATCCACATGAAATCTATCACTGAAAGAAGAGGAAAACCAGAAAACGAAAACACAAAATCTGATACTGTAACATGTTATTACTATACCTTGAGGCATCCAAGTTTCTCTAATCGAATCACGCCTCTTTCTAGCACTGAACGCGGTGTTTATTCCGATTACCACAAAAGGCTTCCTTCTTATCCCAATTCTTTCAGAATCTGTGGTGATCATAGTAGGTAAGTCTTCCATTTTCCTCGCACCGAGGAATGCCTTAGCTGAAGGCAGCTCATATCGGATTTTAGCAATTGAACTATCTAACGACCTGACAGAAGACGGCCACAAGAACAAGATTATGGACAAACAAACAGACATTTGGAAAGCATTTCGACTATGCTCTTTCTTTCTTCAACCAAATTGACAAAGTTACGATCACAACTTCTTGTCGATATTGTATAAATGTATTTCTATACTATGTTTACCTGAAATTTTAGTTTAGTTCAAATGTATAGGCTAATTACGTAAGAAACTCACCGAATAGCTTCATGAGCTTTGTTAAACTCTCCCATCATATCATCCTCCTGGTAAAAAAGGAAAAGTCTTTTTTACCTTCTTGAACTTTGTGCGCGGTCAAACTAATAATAAGACAAATAAAATGAAATGGAAGGAATATATTATATATAGATATGCGCGAGTCCGTGTAAAGAATGGATCTTGGGCCTAATTCAACCCCAAAAGCTAGCTCAAGAGGTGAGAATCACTCAAATCCATGTAAGCAAACTACCAGACCATTCCCCAACCAATGCGAGATTTTTTACCCACCCCCTCACGCCCAGGGCACAACTGACACATGGCGCATAGACCGGGAGCCCAAAACGAAAAAGGACTTGGCTCTAGTACCATGTAAAGAATGGATCTTGGGCCTGACTCAACCCCCAAAGCTAGGTTAGATGGATCTTGGGCCTAACTCAACCTCAAAAGTTAGCTCAGAGGTGAGGATTACCCAAGTACATATAAGCAAACTACCCGGCCATTCCCCAACCAATGTGAGATATTTTACCCACTCTAACAGTCCGCTTGTATTAAATGAAATATTACATAGAGTTGTACTGAACTAGTGATGATTTTCGACATGTACGCAGACCTTGCCTCCACCTCAAGGAGGTAGAGCGGCGGTTTTCATGACATAACATAACATAACATTCAAAAGAGTAGCAATAACAATAAGCAACTAATGTGATAGCTGAAGCACAGTAAATAACGAGGAGTAAAAAAGCCATAGGCAACTATGAGACGAATGCTACTACTACTGGTATAAACAGCGAACTAAATAATAAATGATATTCAAAATCACTCGATGAACAAATCCAAAATCTTTATATGTAGAGCCAGTCATTAATCTCCAACAGTCGAGTGAATGAAATCCGATACATAAATCAGTTAATAAAAGAACAAAAAAAACTCGAACCTGGATCTTTTTGGTTTCACAATCATCAGAAGAAACAAAACTCAATTTTTTCTCTTGATTGTACCGCCTTGGAAACGTGATCCTTCCATCCAATTCAGGAGGAGCCCAAATCCTAACAGACACAAATATTAACACATAAAAATAGTTAAACGACTGAATAAGAAAACCGATATGAAAATGGACCTCGAGCCTAACTCAACCCCAAAATGTAACTCAAAAGTTTAAGATCGCCCAAAACCACAAGAAGTACAAATTAATGAAGCCTCGATGATGTGGGATTCAACACAAGTGTTTTAGCCTTGTGGACAGAGTTACCTAGTACCTATTGTTGGTTATAATTATAGCATGGAATTAGTTGAGATGAGCACAAGTTAGCCAGACACCACGGTTATTAAAAAAAACACATGAAAGTATTTAAGAATCAAAATCACCAAGTTCTAATTTCTTAAGCAAAAAACTCAACCAAAAATCTATAATTTTCTTAAGAACTTATGCATCAAAATGAATGAAAATTAATCCCTCCTCAGAGATTTATGCAGAAAATGTACCTCGAGCCTGACTCAACCCCAAAATGTAACACAGAAAAGTTGAGGATCGCCCAAGACCAGATAAAGGACAAATGATCCAATCCTCGACCAATGTGGATTCGACATAAGTGTCCTAGTCCTCAGACAGAGTTACTTAGTACCTATTGTTATTGCTGGTGGCACGTATACAGAGTTACCTATCTCGTGAAATTAGCCAAGATGCATGCGAGTTGGATTGGACACCATGGTCACACACACACAAAAAAAAGATCACCCAAGACCACGTAAAGGACAAATCATCCAAGCCTCGACCGATGTGGGATTCAACACAAGTGTCCTAGCACTTCGACAGATGCATCCGTGAAATTAGCCAAGATGCATGCAAGTTGGCTCGGATACTAGACAAATAAGCACAAAACTCAACCAATAAGCTACATTTTTTTTAGAGAACTTATGCATTAAAATGATTGAAAATTAACCCCTCCCTAGAATATTATCCAGAAAATGACAAATAAAATACTGAAAAAAAAATTATACCTCTTAGAGAAAAGCATTCCAAGAGCAAAGCTGGATAAACATAAAATTAAAATACATTGAGGTGAATTTTTTTCTTTGTTTCTATATTTCATATTTTTTTGGTTCTATTTGTATGAAGAAGAAAAGAATTCTTTATTTCAATTTCCTCTACTTTGTTTTATTATTTTCCCTTCTACTTCTTAATTTTTACACTTATTTGGATTAATAGTAATAATTGTAATGTTGATTATTGGAATGACAATTGGCCAAATATCATAAAATGAGAAACCAAAGCCAAACATTTGGCATCCTTTGGCTGTTCTTAATCGAAAATTGTGAATCTCTTTTTCCAGAATTATAGGATAAACAACATAAAATTACTCTGTGCGTTTCGCTTTATTTGTCTGATTTTAATTTGAGATAAATGTTATCTCATATTTGGTTTGATATTAGTTAATCTCGAGATTATTTTATTTCACAATTTGTAACTAATGTAGTGGAGTGGAGATCTTTTGTTAAATGGCTTTTTCAATTCTTTTTTTTTAATTAAATAGACTACAAATTGTGGCTTTTTTTTTTTTATAGGAAAATGATCCATTTTTTAGATAGATTTATTATCTATTCGACCGATGTATAGACAGATTGATTATCGAGCCGACCTATGTTTGAACAAATCGATTATCAATCCGACAGATGAGAAAATAGAAGTAGGTCATTTTGCTAATCGGAAAATTGAAGAGGCTTAATAGCCAAATTTTCTCAGTAGGTCATTTTACTAAGTAGAAACTTGAAGAGGCTTAATAGCCAAATTTTGATCCCGTTTTCACTCTTTTATAATATTGTACTACAAGTGCAATTTCAAAATATGAAATTTTACACACACTACATCAAAAACTAATCAACCATATATCATTTCTTTTTTGATAATTGTTGTATCCGGGCCAACTTTTGCACACCTCGACTAAATCCTCACGGGACAATATATCATATAGCATTCTACTCTAACAATATCAGACACCTTGAAGCACTTGGAATAACTACATAAACTGCAATGTTCTCAAAGACTCAAACAGTGGTAAATTTAGAAAAATATAATCCATCCATCCATCCATATTCCAGGTGGTGTCTAATAATATTAACATAAACAGATCATATATTAAAAGTAAACAGTCCAAATTTAGGTCTCCATCAGTTGGAGATTGATGGGGTTGCACGTGTTTATGGATTGAACGAGATTCAAGCTTCCGAGGGACTTTTCCTTTCCTCATGCATGTGACACTCATTCACTCCTCTCCATACAGCATTTCCGCTTTCTGAAGATACTAAAATCTGGCTCCTGAATTGAAAACAAAGTGAAGTCAGTTATCGAAGGCATATATAAGAGAAGTCATGTGGTGGAAAACGAATGTATGTGATCATCATCTTACCACGCCTTTTGGATTGCACGAAAGTATTTCCTCAACACGATCAGGGATCCTTAGAGCAACGTGGATGCAAAAAGTTTCGATAGGTAGTGCACCAAGGGTGAGATTTAAGACTTTAACGGTCATGAAATACTACTGTTCGTATCCTGAAACCATGTAGTAATTCACTTTCTCAATCTTCAAGACCTTGTACTTGAAAACCTGCAAGGAGATGAGCAATTATACATCGATCACTTTACTTGGACAAGAAAAACATTACACAAGGTAAATTAAGTTGGACAGGCGCGCGGCATACATACATTGCACTCCAGAGAACTCCTTGACATTCGGAAGTGGATATACTGTAACTTCACCACCGGGGAAGTCATAAAAGTCGAAACCCTGTCAATTCAAACAAACAAGTAGAGACGAAACAAACTGTATCAGTATCATGACTGGAAGAAAGAAGACGGGGATAATGATCCTAAATTGAAACACAGGATAGCTCCAGAGAGAATGCAGATTCCAGTAGATAATTTAGATTGTTGCCTTTGTGAAACTCAAGTACACTTGTTCTTTGACAGTATATATATAATGTTCTCAAAAAAAAAAAAGGAAGCAAATGTTACATGTTGTCGTGACAGCGAAACAAAGATGTTCGTCTGTTCATCAATCTTATCCACAACACCTTATGACTAAATTAATGGCTAAAAAGATATTATATCCAAGTATAAGGTCAAAACTAAAAACTAAAAGGGTTGCTCGGTGCACTAAAACTCTTGCTATTCAGAGGGGTCCCCGAGAAGGGTCGGACCACAAGGGTCTATTGTATGCAACCTCACCTTACATTTCTGCAAGGGTCTGTTTCCACGGCTCGAACACATAACCTCCTAGTCGAGTGGATATAATTTTATCAATTACTCCAAGGCTCCCTCATCAGAATTAAAAAATAGGGACAGATAAATTGATACAAAGTGAGTAAAATATCTACAATCATAATCATCTAAATTAATGGAGAATGGAAACTAGTAATTATCAGAATAGAAATAACAGTTGTAGAATCATACAAATCAATATGAATGTGGAAAAGCATAAGCAAATATATATAAAGGCAGACGATATCTAGATATAAATTGAACAAATACAACAACAACATACATAGTATATTCCAACAAAGTGGGTCTGGAGAGGGCAGAGGGTATGCTGCAGTCCGTACCACTACATCAGAGGTGTTGTTTTCAATATACCCCAATTAGTAAGAAAACAACATAGACCAATAGAAACAAGAATACTACAAAATAATACTCTAATCGATCTTCCAAACAACAAACATCACCAAAAGTCCAAGAACAAAGACACTATAAGTGTAGCACTACAACTACTTGCACGGGCAACAAAACAACACACTCATACCTACTAGCATGGACAACAAAACAACACACTCCTACTTACTAACAGGAATCACTCCCTCATACTAACCTTCTATCTTAATTCGCTTCCTCCATACCTTCCTATATAAATTTAACAAATACAATAGAAATTGAACACAAAGGAAGGAAGCAAACATGAGATTGATTAAGCTGCTTTTGTAACTATCCACGTGAAGTTGATCAACAGCAGGATGATATATGCTCCTTCAACGTACCAACATATCCATGAAGCATGTTATCACATCAAACCCTAACCCTACTAGCATGAATGGACGAAGCACTCCTACCTACTGGCTACTATCACTGATGGACGCATGGATGCTTTACCATCTATTAGCATGATGGACGCACACCTATCTACTAGCGTGTGCGTGGATGCATGTTCTCCTACCTACTAGCATGCACGGATGCACTCCTTCCTACTACCCCTAAATCACGTCCTCCACATCTTCCTATGTAATTTAAACAAACAGAAACATTAATTGAAACAAAAAAGGAAGGAAGGAAGCAAACATGGGATTGACAGAGTTGCTTGCTGTAACTGTCACGAAGTTGATCAACAACAAGACGATGCTTCTTCAACATATCCATCAAGCATGTTATCTCACCAAACCCTGACCCTACTAGCATGCATGGACCCACTCTTACCTACTAGCATCGATGGACATGGATGCTTTCCTACCTACTAGCATGCATTGGCGCGCTTCTACCTACTAGCATGCATGGGAAAACTCTTCTCCTACACTTCTATCCTAATTCACGTCCTCCAAACCTTCCTACATAAACTGAAAAAAAACAAAAAACAAATAAAGTAAAGAAAGGAAGGAAGAAAACATGGGATTGACGAAGTTGCTTGCTGTAACTATTTGATCAGCAGCTAGCAGGACGATATATGCTCCTTCAACGTACCAACATCACATCCATCAAGCATGTTATCGCATCAAACCCTAACGCTACTAGCATGAGTGGACGCACTCCTACCTACTAGCATGCACGGAAACACTCCTTCCTACTCTTTTATCCTAATTCACGTCCTCCACACCTTCCTACATAAACTGAAAAAAAAACAAAAAAAAAAGAACAAATAAAGTAAAGAAAGGAAGGAAGCAAACATGGGATTGACGGAGTTGCTTGCTGTAACTGTCACGAAGTTTATCAACAGCAGGACGATGTTCCTTCAACAAACCAACAGCACATCCATCAATCATGTTATCCCTCTCGTCAACAGGAGTGGGAGGCCTATTGCATAAATCACATCCCTCTGGAGATGGCTCATCGTCGAAACCACAAAAACATCCTTTTTCTACTCCACCATATAACTTTGGTATCAAATATGTAATTTTTCCCTCCTCCTCCTTCACCAATTACAATCGATTCTGTCATCTCTAACCAAACCCTAACCCTAACCAAAATTATATTACCTTAGCTTTACCTAGGGTGGTAAAATTTAAAAATAAATAAATTGGGTTGATATGGAACTGAATTGATTTTTGAGAAATCCTGTTAAAATATTTTTTTATTTGATATGTTTATATAGATATAATCTACATAATTAAAATCCTTATTTTTGTTTGATCTAAGGTAAGAAGTCACAATTTTGATACTTGCAAATTAATTAGAATTTTACCTTATATATATATAAAAAAAACCAAATATGTTAATAGGAATCAAATAATCGTAGGTAAAAAAATAAACCAATAGGGAAATAGGTAGTCTTTAGTATAGGTTTAGAATCTTAGATGTCTTGGGATTTTTATAAAAAGGGAAAAAAAGTCGTAGGAGAAAAAATTAAATTATAGGACAAGTAGTCTTTAATTGGCGTAGTTGATTAGTGTACATTTTTTTATTTTTATTTTTAAAAAGAAAGAAACCAAGAAGACGTCCAAATGGGTACGTAGGAATAAGATGATACTACGATTTAATTTTTTGGTTAGTTAATTTATCTATCAATCTATTATTCAAGGAGTTAAATTAAACGACAAAGAGAACAATTTTTGTAGTCGTATAAATTTTATTCAAATTAAATTTAAAATATATTAGTCCAAATAAATGTGATGGATTAACATTATTGGATGAATTATTTAAATCCAAATGAATATGGATTTGGTTAAAATTCAATTTCTGTTGGGTTAATGATAACCCAATGTGCTAAGCCTAACATGTCATCATATTCTAGAGGCCCAAATTAGCGTCGCGTGTCAAATGACGTGTTATCAAGTGGAGGATCCAATATAAACATGCAATACATCAAAATGATGCAGCCATAGTGAATCAAAATCCTATAAAAATATGTCATGTCACTTGAATCTGATTTGTTAGGAGAAACCCATTTTTACCATGACTCAACAACTCTAACAAGAAGCAAGAGAGAGCTCGTGGATCAAACACACCAGATTTCTCTACAAGCTACAAATCAAGCATTCAAGGTCAAAACCACAAGATTCAAGAACAAGCTCAAAAGTCTCTGATTCAAGTACAAGTCAAGATTAAATCTATCAAATTCACAAATCAAAGTTCAAATTCAAGATCAAGCTCGAAAACTTGAATTTATATTTGAAAAGACGAATCAGAAGATTCATAAAAATTGTAACATTCTCATATTGAAATCAATAAAACGATTGTTGCAATATTTTTCTTATCCCGTTTATTATTTTTTGATCTCAAAATTTTATTAAGGAACAAATTGTGGCATTCCCAATGGGATCAAGTCTGTCTTTCCTCTCTCTTTCATAAATCAAATGTGCAAATATGTAGTTGCAAGGCCATGAAGATGGAAGCTCTGTGGGTACTTCAAGAATCGTCCTTAAGTTTCATCAACTCCATACTCCGACAAGCCTTGAAGTAAGGGCATTTATAGACAACCAAATTTTATGGAATCTACAAAAAGAATTCAATTTCTGTTAGAGTTTTTTTGGAGGCTACTTTACCCTAAATCTACTTTACTCTAAACCCTAATATGCCTATATAAAGGGGCAAAACGCCTATATAAAAGGAAAACTATTCCCTTAAAGAGGCATCTCCAATATGTCACAAATTCATGAATATTCATAAAGAGATCAATCGTGATAATTTCATAAACTCATAAAATATCACAAAGGATCAAAACTCTCTATTCTTAGTAATCAAATACATCAAGAAGATTCACAAACCCTCTTTTCATAGAGATCAAATTCAAATATTTCTACGTTCGAGAAATATGCCACTAACGGACCTCAAATTACAAAGAAAATTCATATTAAATCTAAATCTTCCTACATTCGAGAAATATGCTAATACTAGCAACCCTCGAATTACAAACAAAATTAAGAGAGAGGAATCAAGAGAGAAACAAATTTGTACCCACGTGTTTATCAATAAAATATTCTTGTCTCTACATATTTTATTTATAATTGTAATTTATTTCTATAACTGTAAAATTTGTTGCAAACAATATTAAAATTAGTTGTTACACATCTATCTATTCTTCATATGAAAGCAAGAGTTAATAGTCTCTTTTTCTTTAATTTCATGGTAAATTATTTATCAATTTAAGTTTGACCATAAATTTAGACATGAAATTTTTATTTTTTTTTGAAGTAAAATTTATATATTTTGAGACTACGTAAAAAGTACTATAAATTATGTTAATTGACTATTCAAAATATGCAATATATATATATATATATATATATTTATATAGGGAAGCAAAATATGTCACATAAATTGAAATGGAGGGAGTAGGTTATTTTAATTCCAAGATCAAATGGTATTTTGGGAGCACTTATAAATATTTTTGTGGTTAATTGTTTAATATCTAGTGATCTAATATATAAAATAATTATTAAATTAATTTTTTTTGATTTTTTAAAGTAATATTTAAATAGTTTTAGTAATATTATATTATTATTTAATATTTTTTTAATGTATCTATTTATATAAATGTTGATTGGAAATTTTCTCTATAAAATAATTATACATTTCTTTTTCTTGTCATTTGTCTCTCAAAAATATTTTATCCAAACATAATTTATTTATTAAAAATATTTTTTAAATCAATTTATCAAACACAAATTATTTTTTAAAAGAACTTTTCTGAAAAATATTTTATTAAAAGTTTTTTAATATAATGTCAAGCGAGCTCTAGAACTTACACGAGGCGCCAATAGAACAAATTCAGTTACATAAACTTCCAAATTTGGAAACTTGAAATTCCCATTTTAGAAAGTTTCCATAACCTTCTAGAAACTTTTATGGCGCCTATATAAATTCAATTTTTCAATACATATCAAATTCCCCTTTTCAACTCCCATTCTCTCTACTACTACTACTTCACACATCGAGAATAACGCCGGCAATTTCAACTCCGGCAGCATTTCGCCGTCGCTGTCCCCGTCGTTGATTGGAAAATGAAGGTGTTTCTGCCGAATAGCTGCGCCGTGTGCGGCAATGTCGCAGTGAAACGATGCTCGCGTTGCAAGATGGTTTATTACTGGTACACATACTGTTCGAATTGGCAATAGTATATACATATTTTGTTGAAAAGAATAAAGATAATGAAGTCTTTGTTTGTAATTGGTGTTATTTTTTGTAATTGAAGTGAAAGTTTACATAAAATTCAAGGTAAATTTGATGATTGTTCTTATGGGGTTTTAGCTATGTAAGTAGAATTATGTGTGTGTGTGTGGGTCGGTGGTGGTGGTGGTGGTGGGGGGGGGGGAGCGCTTAAAGGGGAATCTGGTAAATAAATGAAGGATGGAAACAACCTCTAGACTTCTTCGGAGGTAATGGTATGGGCTGCGTACACTTTACCCTCCCAGACCCCACTTGGTGGGAATAAACTGGGTATTTTGTTGTTGTAAATGAAGGATGGAATTTATGTATTTTTTAGTGATATTGATAAGTCGGAGCACTAGACATTTTGGAATTGGCAAGTAGAAAAAGAATCAAGATACAAAGATAACTGAAATTTTAGCTTGTAATGGTGTAATTTAGTGAAAGTTTACATACAAAATTCAAGTTAAGCTTGGTAGGGGTTTAGCTATGTATGGGGGGGGGGGGGGGGGGGGGGGGGGGTAAAAGGGAAATTTGTTTAATTCTGTGAAGGATGGAATAATAATTTGTTGGGTCGTTTCATATACTTGCTATTGTCAGTGATAGAGTAGCAAATAGTTTTTTTTTTCATTCCACTTAGCAAGATTTATATATGTCAGAATCTTGTTAATCTTTATGGAAGTTAAAGAAGAAATGCCACAAGATTAAGGTTCATGTTAACTAAAAATTATGTTACTCCGTTAGACTTCTTGTTCTATCTACTGGTTAAAGGGGTTGGGTGGGGGTGGAGGGGGAGATGAAAGGGGAATGTTGTAAATTTGTTGAAAGGGGGGAAGGTGGAATGATAATTTGATGGACCATTTGATATACTTGATATTCTTAGTGATCGAGTAGAAAATAGTTTTCGTTCAATCCACTCAGCAAGATTAATGCATGTTATAATCTTGTAAGTCTTTATGGCAGTTAAAGAGGAAATGCCACAAGATCAAGATACAGCTGAACTAGAAATTATGTTGCTAATCCCTCTGTTAGTCACTCGTTCTATCTACTGGTTGAAGATGGTGAATTTAAAAGAGAAATTTGGTAAAGTTGTTTAATTTGGTGAAGGATGGAATAATAATTTGATGGACCATTTGATATACTTGCTATTTTCTTAGTGATAGAGTAGAAATTGTTTTTGTTCATTCCACTTAGCAAGATTTGTACATGAGATAATCTTGTAAATATTATGGCAGTTAAAGAGGAAATGCCACAAGGTTAAGTAACTAGAAATTATGTTATTTTTACTCTGTTAGTCTTCTTGTTTTGTCTACTGGTTGAAAGTGGGGGTGGGGTGGGGTGGATGGGGGGAGTTAAAAGGGAAATTTCATAACTTTGTTGAATTCTGTGAAGGATGGAATAAGAATTTGATGGACCATTTGATATACTTGATATCTTAGTGATAAAGTAGCAAATAGTTTTTAATTCATTCCACTTAGCAAGATTTATGTAGGTCAGAATCTTGTAAATCTTTTCTGATCATCAGGTGGTTCTTATCCTTTTGAGAATTAAATGTTGCTGTTTCTTGTCATATTTGGGTATCTTGTGAGAATGTTTTCTTTTTTTTTTTTTTTGTCTTACAGCCTCTATAACGGGAAGAGGGGGAAAAAAAAAGAGAATCTTAAAACATCTATGTCGAATAATAACTTTATATTTTAAGTATACCTGAAGCGAAATTTCTCCTATATTGTTCTTTTCCTTTATAAATTTACTTTATTATGGTGGTGTATAGTTCATCACCTAGCTGTTGCAGAACTCACCTAGTACCAGCTCTGTTTAATCGTTAAACTGCATCATAAATGTCCTACTATATTCTGCTGCCTTCCTATCTTATACTACTGGCAATTCAGCGTTAAATAGTAGTGAGTTTTCCCCCCTGATTTGGATCACTTGTCCATCTGCTACATAGTAAACTTTATGTACATAACTGATGTGACCAAGAGTATCCTCCATGCAGCTCAATTGCTAGGGTTTACTTGTGTAATGGATGGGCGGGGGTATTTTGAAGTTCAGAGAAGTAGAATATATGATAATGAGGAGAGACGGAGTTAGCATGTTGGGAGTGAGGAGAGGGACTCGTACCCAACACCATGGTTCATAGCTAAATGCTGTAATCTCTATACTATAGGCCCTGCCCCGTCTTCTCTAGATCTGTTTTCAGGAGTACCAACAAAAAAAGGGAACCTTTCCATCCGTCTGATTTGCTTCTTCTAAAGAAAATGATATCTATGAGGTGTTTTGGATAATTTTGTAGTTTATAAAATATTGGTCGTTAAGATAATTTTGTGGTTTTGTAGCTTGTAAGGAGGCATACACTAGTTTTACGCTTTTATGATTTCACGTGTCATCTGTCTTAAGATTTAACATCCACTTCACGAGGTGTCAAACACAAAAAGTTGTGTCCAAATTTGACTCGTACCCAGCACCATGGTTCATAGCTAAATGCTGTAATCTCTATACTATAGGCCCTGCCACGCCTTCTCTAGATCTGTTTTCAGGAGTACCAACAAAAAAATGGAACCTTTCCATCCATCTGATTTGCTTCTTCTAAAGGAAATGATATCTATGAGGTGTTCTGGATAATTTTGTAGTTTATAAAATACGAGGTGTCAAACACAAAAAGTTGTGTCCAAATTTGACAGAGTGCTCTTAAAATGAGCCAACCAGAGGAGTGTGTGGTGTCAGACGAGAGGCATCTCTAGCCTATAATTGGGCGGAAGATACCCAATGTTATGAACCCCGCCCTGTCTCTCTCTATATCTATATATAAACAACTCTACGTCTTGAGTGGGGGGGTCTATCCACTAGGTGGGAATTCACTGGGTATGTTGTTTTTGTTTGTCCCGACCCGAGCCGGGGCCCTGGCCACGACGGGCATTCCGAACCATCTAGGCCCGAGAGACCCCTGTAGCTCCCCAACTCATTAGTGATATTGTCCACTCTGGGCCCAGGCCCGCACGGCTTTAAAACGCTTGACTAGGGAGTAAGTCTTTCTCACTTATATACCCAGCATCCTTCCTGTGTTTTGCCGATGTGGGACTCTATCCTAAGTTGGGGTGTTACATTGTTGTATATCAATAACTCTACCATTGAAGTTGCAACTCGGCTTGTCTCACCAGTTGACCTAGAAAAGCAGACTATAAAACAAAAAGTATATTGTGTCCAAGCTTCAAGTGATGCACCTTAGTGTATACACACACACACATCCCTACTTTTGCACAGACCTGCACTGTCTTGGTGTCGGATGACTTTTTCAGTAATAGAACTTTTATTACCTTCTATTAAAAAAAGTCGTCGTTGATAGGCGTACATCTTTTTCACACCAAACAGTCTTCATTTTACTTACTGGATCTTGCTTTATTGTTCTCTTTCAATTTTCCTTCCACTTTTTCTGTCCATTTCCTGGTTCTTCTGGTTTTCATTTCTTCCCTTGGAGTAACCATGATCTTTTTGCTTCTCTTTATACAAATCTGACTTTGAGTGTAGGATAGTAGCTAATTGTTTTATTTCTCTCTCTCTCTCTGTGCCTATTTATCTATCTAGTTCTGAAGCTTGCCAAAGATCCGATTGGAACTCGGGGCACACGTCTCGATGTAGGGATTTTCGATCATCTGTTAAAGGTAATCCTGAGCAATCAGCATATACTTTGCAAAGGAGGAAGTCTTTTTGCAGTTTGCTTGTTCCTTCTACTGGAAAAACTAATATACTAAATCAGTCAAAGAAGGTACCTGTTTCTTCCTTAATTAGCTTTTTACGAACACAAATACACATGCATTTTTAACCGCTGACAGGAATTTGGATTTAACCTACTTCAGGTACTTTTTCCATATGAAGATTTCGAGAAATACTTTTACTGGGATGGTCCAAGCGTTCCTCCTTGTGGACTCATAAATCATGGTAACAGGTATCTCTAGTTTAGACTCTAACGGCCAAGAATTATCTAAATTTCAGTCTATTCGTTGAATTTTTTTAATGTCGTTCTTTGGTTCTTATACAGCTGTTATGCTAATGTGGTTCTGCAATGTCTAACGCACACTAAACCACTTGCTGTCTACGTGGTGGAGAAAGACCATCGAGGAGAATGTAACTGCGTTGAATCAAATTATTATGATGAAATAACCCTTTGTTTTAAATTATTGGAAAATAATTCCTTATATCATGCATCTTCTCTCTTTCCACCCAGGCGGATTAAATGGTTGGTGCTTCCTTTGCGAATTTCAACTCCATGTTGAACGGGTTATCCATAGTTGGGAGCCCTTTTCACCAATTGCCAGACTATCAGAGTTGCCTAACATTGGTGGTAATCTTTCTTGTGTAAAGCAGGAGGATGCCCATGAATTTATGAGGTATGTTGTTGCCTCAACTGAGTTGATGCATATTTGGGATAATGCACATCATGGAAACCTAATTTATCAAGAAGAATGTGTCATAATGACCAATTACGTAATCATTTGTGGTGTATGCCAGTGAACATGTTTTAGAGTTACAATCAAAATTGCCTGCTTGGTAGGTTTGCTATTGACGCAATGCAATCAGCGGTCCTTGATGAATTTGGTGGAAGAACGGGTGTATCTCCTAGCACTCAGGAAACAACTGTTATTCAGCATATATTTGGTGGTCACCTTCAATCTCAGGTAATCTTTAATCCATGAGAGAAAAGAGATATTCAATGTGATTGTGCAATGAGAAAGAGATAGGAAAAATTTACCATCATGATATTTGTTGTATTGGCCAAACAAATTTCTGTATGGTGCTTTTTACTAAAGGATATTCATATACCTGATCCCTGAGTTGGTTTGGGATTGAGGTGTAGTTGATTGATTAATGTGTTTTTTCTTTTTTTAGAAAAGATACATTCAAGCTGTACAGTGTTTACACTTCTGTATGGTGTGAATCTTCCTTCCTCCTTTTCTGGCATAATGGGCTATTGCTATTTTTAGGTCAAATGTTCAAAATGTGGTAATCTCTCTATTCGGTTTGAGAATATGATGGATCTGACCGTAGAGATTCATGGGGATGCTGAATCTTTGGAGGACTGCTTAGATCAATTCACTGCTGAAGAGTGTATGGATGGTGAAAACATGTATAAGTGTGATAGGTAGCTTCTTCTCCTCAATTCTGACTTTCTTCTTCAAAAGTTGACCTGTGACTTTTGTCTATACTTTTAAATACCATTTAGTTATTCCTTGAGGCGAAGACATGTCAGTACATATTCCGCCAATGTAATGCTGATCATTGCTTTTATTCTCACACTTTTATGTAAATCCATTTTAATAACATGAATGGCTAGTACATAAAGTTCAGGTTCGCTCTGTCACACCTGGTTTGAGCTAATTTCTAGTAGAAAATCTGAACTTTTAGATGCCAGAATTTCCTCAACTATCTTTTTTATGGGGAAATATTTTCAAAGTTTCTTTTTCGTAGTACTTCTTATGTTAATCATTAACTTAGTCAAGCATCACCGACATTCTTTTTGTGGGGGAGCAGGTGTAACTTACCTATGATATCTGGGTGACTTCTAAAATCACGCTTGCTGCAAAATATTGTTCTCGATTTTATTCCAACTGTCTATTGCTCAGTTATTGATTGTTTGAAATTGTATTTGCTCTTATATGATAATTTTAATGGTTCATCCATTTGTTTTCCCATTGCATCTTCACTCGGTTTCCTTTCTGTTATTGCTCACTGATGAATGGCATGTTCTTACAGATGCAATGATTATGTTAAGGCATCGAAGCGCCTAATGATCCAGGAGGCACCAAATATCCTAACAATTGCTTTGAAAAGGTTTCAGGTTGATCTCGTTTTCTGTTTGTCTATATTAGCTCTTTGCCCTATAAACTAAGTTTTATTGATAACTAGCCATTAAAAGATTGAAAAAAAATTTACCATTATCCATATCACTTCTTCAGCACAGATGAAGGTCTGTTCTATTAATTTGACAAAACAAGGGGGATATTTTAGTCATTTAAGAGGATGATTTGTTAGTTTCATCTCCGCTATGTGTCATACCGGAATCATTTTCTCTCTTTCTGTGAAATGGTTTTGTTTGGCAAATTGAAGGACAAAGGCACAGATGCAGCAGCCAAGTGGGCCGCTTTTAACTGATGAAGGCTAAAACTGGAACATGGCTAATACATAAAAACACCTCAAAAGAGTTGGGTAATCGAAAGGAGAAGGAATCAATCCCGGAGAAGGAATCAATCCCGGGGAAGAAGTGGGTAGTGACAAAGAACTATTGGAAAAAGTGTTTAGTACAAAGAGCCATTGCATTCTGATTAAAAAAAGTTGCAGTTTATAGTTTTTTCTCAACCTGTGATGGCTAGAGAGCTGCAACCAAAACTACCAAATCTAAAATTGAAGAGACTTTGATTTGTTTGTTTCATAAATAATCCAGCGAGGCCAATTGGCAGGGTTGATGTCCGGAAATGAGAAGTGAGCATAGTTGTTTGATATGGAAGGGACTGAATTGCTCCCGGTTTTTCCATTTAAGAGGCACATGAATCACATAAAGAATGGGCAACTTCTGACAGAAGGCTTTTGGTATGTCTTTTTAGTGTGAACCAAATAATAATCTGAAGTTTGAAGTGCTTACCTAATGCATTTCTCAGTTCTCACTATTGAGTAAACTATTGCAGGATGCAGAATTTGTAACTGTCTCTCTACAATGATAGGCGCAAACATTTCATCCTTAACTCTCTATGATACTATGTAGTTATATTAGGCTTAATTTGGCTAACTGGGTTTTATAATTAGGATGTGTAACTTTCAGTTTGACTAATCATAGCTGATGGAATCAACATCACATATCTTTGCTGTTGAACACAATCTGATCCTTCCTCATACATCATAGGTGAAAAGTGACCATTGATATGTTCTTCATTTTAATGAAATTCCAGTGTGTGTGATGTAAATGCCACATTTCAGTTATGCATCATATAGCTAGAATGACTTTTTCACTAAGGCATAACAGCTAGAATGGCATAACAGCTAGAATGGCTTCTGAGGATTTCTGTGGAACTTTGCTCTATGTCTGCTTTTACATCAAAATAGTACACGGAAGACATAGATACTGCATATAGAAGAAAGCATTCGTGAAAGTCCAGCTGAAGTTATTTATGATGTTTACAGAGGTACTGAATTTAGGTCTGCAATGTGCTGGTTGCTCAAGTCCATCTTATGCCTTTCTTGTATTCTTGGAGAAGTGTCTTTCTCTCTGTTGTCCTCTCCCGTCTTGTTCTGTTCAGATTCTTTTTTGTTAAACACGAAACCTTGGATTTTAGATTTATGATAGCCTGATCTAATTGGGCCAAAAATCTTTTTGCAGGGAGGAGGTGGCAAACTAAATAAGAGGGTGATATTTCGTGAATGTTTAGATCTTCTTCCTTACATGAATGAAGGAGATGACAATGACTATTTCAAGCTGTACGCAGTGATTGTTCATGTTAATATGTTGAAAGCATCAGATTTTGGTCATTATATCTGCTACATCAAGGATTTCAGTGGGAGTTGGTATAGGAGCAATGACTCTAAGGTAGGAGGCATCTGTTTCCCTGGCTTTGTCTCCTCTTTTTTACTTTGTGTGTTTTCCAAAAAGATTTGATAGTATACTATTTGTTGAAAATGAAGCTTTAAGAAGCAACCTTCTGGTCCTTTATGGTTTAATAAATGGGTCTAAACTGCAAGGAAAGCAAAAAAAATCTTCTGGTAAGACAATACCGCATGTGCCATTTGGCCCTATGCAACAAGCAACATGCATGTAACAGACAAACTTGCCTGGGTATATTTAAACAGAAATATATTGGATAGATCTCAAGTTCTCCCTTTGTTGCTTCATTTACTTTTTGGGTGCATGGCATGTTTGTGTATCCTTCCAACAGTATAGCCATCATTTTCGAGGCTCTTTGTTACTTGATAGCTTATTTCTCATTTCTGCAATAATGTTGAAGCCTAGCATGTTGTGCTCTTACACAAGTGCTTTGGGGTAAAGTTGTAAAGTTCTTCTGTCAAAGTCATTTATAAGTATGTATTCACACTTGACTAGCCTTAAACATTCATGAGCTTCCTATGACGAAATTCATGATTCCATTACATATCGAGCATTTGTCACCTTATTTTTCCTCTCATTTTCTAATTTTTCCGCCTTGATTCACAATTTATTTCAGGTGGATAAGGTAGATATTGATGAGGTTCTTTCACAGGAAGCATACATGCTCTTATATAGAAGGTATCTTCTTTCAACCATGGTCTAGTTGATCCTCTCAAAAGTTTACTACGTCTCTGCAAGTAAAACTTAACCCGTTCACTTTAAAAAGACAAATTAATTTTTCTGACCATGATTTCTCATGTAAATTTATAATATTTTGAATTTGAGAGTTGAATTTGATAGTACTAGTTGTTACTTTATTATTATTATTAAGGAGAAATACACATTCCTCCTCTGACAGTCTCAAACATGGACTTTCCATCCTACATGTTTTATGCAACAGAACTTTATGGTAATCTGGGAATGGACTTGTTTTATGAGCCAGCTTCAATTTTTCTTCCATATTGTGCAACAAAACAGACTCATTTTAATGCATTTCGTCTGATGCTAATCTTTTTAAATTATTTTCGTACATAAAAAGCGATGATGGAAAAGCAGATGAAAAATACAAATTACACATTAAGCTAGAAAAAGTAGCTCTTGTATCTCTTTTAATCTTGTCTTTGTTTTCTGCTTTTTATTTTTTTGCAATATTTGAGCTTGTCTTTCCCTTTTTGTTCTATTTTCAGTTTTAAATTGATATGTTGTTATCAAGTATGGAATTGTTTGAAGAAGCTGGATGGAGAATGGAAGGATGGATGTTCCTATAGAATGTGAAATGTAGTTTAAAAAAAGGGCAGCTCGGTGCATTAAAGCTACCGCTATGCGCGGTGTCCAGGGAATTGCCCCACCACAAGGGTGTATCGTACGCAGCCTTACCTTGCATTTCTGCCAGAGGCTGTTTCCAAGGCTTGAGAACCCATGACCTCCTGGTTACATGGCAGCAACTTGTAATAGAACTAAAATGCAGGGGGCTAAATTTGTCAACTTGTAAATCAAATTTCAGTTTTGTCACTCAAAACATGGATGAAAGGACGTTTAATATTAGCTCAGGGGAAATACTAGAGGTTCTTAAGGCTTGAAGAGTGTGTTTGCGCCAGTTAGAACTTGGGGAAGTGTAGATAAAGAATTTAGAAGTAAATATGAAGTACTTAGAAGCCTTAGACATTAGGGGGTAAATACTGTGGTTGCCTTACTATTTGCAAGGATAATGTGTCTATTAGTAGTTTTAAACAAATGTTAAACAAACTAGGCTTCGTTGGAAGGTCTATGGCACATTAATCAAGGCAGAAAAGCATCAAAGCTATTCCCAGAATTATGAATATCTTGTAACATTTTAGCGTAGGGAATAGGCTTAAAGGTTCTTAAGACCAAGAATGAGGGTACATGTTACAAACTGAAACTTGAACGGAGGTTAGTTATTCTCTATTGTTCTAAATCTAAAATTGATTTCAGGAAAGTGCACTTGGATGTATTTTTCTTCTTTCTCGTTTAAGTTAATGCTGTATGGTCAATAATGTCATATGTGTGCACCTCACGTTGCTTCTTTTTGGTCGTGTTAACCTTTGGAAGCTAACTACTTGGCATCAAATAATCTTGCTGCCTTGCTTTTGACAGGATTGTTGCCAGGCCGACATCCTTATATCCCCTTGAATCATTAAACAAAGAGGACCATGATTCAGTCAAAGTGGAAGGCAAACAGCATTCCCTACTACAACCTCTTGAAGGTCAGATGATAACTGCGTCTGCTGCTGTATGTGTTGATTCTGGTTCGTTGCCAACTGATAATAGTTCAGAGATAAAGGGTGTTGATTCTGGTTCATTGCCAACTGATAATAGTTCAGAGATAAAGGTTGTCAGAGAAAAAGAGGCGTTGCCCTCAATTACAGTCTCTGAGGATGGAAAGGAGGATGATCAAAATATGGTAGAATTGGGGGCAAGTCGTTATGTCTTGCAGGAACATCAGGATGTTGGAGTATCCAGTGCTGCTGAAGAAATTTCTTACCTAGGAATGTTATTATCTCCTTGTTCCCCCACTGATAGTTCTTCTGAAACTGACGAGGGATTCTTTGTTTCTGACAATGAGGAAGAAACCGAGACTTCTGAAGGAACCGCCAATGAGGATCAAGATTTGGTAGAATGCGGAGCAAATCGTCAGGAATTTCAGGATATTGGAGTATCCACTGCAGCTGAAGAAGCTTCTTGCCTAAGAGTGGTATTATCTCCTTGTCCCTTCATTTATAGTTCTGCTGAAGCTGTAATACAGAAACCTGAAGGGAGATCCATTGTTTCTTATATCAAGGAAAAAACTGAGACATGTGAAGGAACCACCAAGGAGGATCAAGATATGGTAGAATCGGAGGCAAGTCGTTATGTCTTGCAGGAACTTCAGGATGTTGGAGTATCCAGTGCAGCTGAAGAAACTTCTGACCTAAGAATGTTATCATCTCTTGGCTGGAGCATTGATAGTTCTGCTGAAGCTGTAATACAGAAACCTGAAGGGCGATTCCTTGTTTCTGACATTGAGGAAAAAACCGAGACATGTGAAGGAACTGTCAATGAGTCTCAGTTAGAGAGTTCTAGTGAGGATTCTACAGACACAAGGTTTGAGCCACTGTTTCCCTATGGTTTTCTTGAGAAACGCAAGGGCGGAAAAGAATTTTCATCTCAAGGCATACACGATGTGATCCTCGAAACAGACAGAGGTACTTCTTCTGCCAAAAAGTTTAAGCCACTGTTTCCCTATGATTTTCTTGAGAAACGCAAGGGCGGAAAAGAATTTTCATCTCAAGGCATACACGATGTGATCCTCGAAACAGACAGAGGTACTTCTTCTGCGAAAAAGTTTAAGCCACTGTTTCCCTATGGTTTTCTTGAGAAACGCCTACATGCAAAGACTGGCTTGTCTTGTGGACTTTTTGATGATGCGAGCAATGAGCAAAGGCCTGAGAAATGAAAGTCCACAATCTAGTAAACTCTGTGAATCAACATATTGAGATATGGCACTCGACGAGACTTAATTTCTGATCTGGGCAAATGAGGGTAACCTCTTCTGACTGTAGTTCATGATAGTATTGGAGCTTAAAGCTGTATAGATAGCATAGTTCTGATTTACAATTCTCTTGGAGATTAAAGTTGTATAGATAGCTCAGTTCTGATTTACAGTAGAGTTGACTCTCAAGTTGTATAGAGATAAATAACAAAGTACCATCTTTTTCAATATCGTAGAGGAAAACATAAGAGGGGTATAAGTTTTGAGAAGTGAAATACATCTTGTAGACATGAATTGTATATTGATATTCCTTTTACATGAATGATTTTGGTGATAGATAATCCCTTCACTCTTAATCAGAGCTCTCAAAATCGAGCTTTGAAAACGAAAAAAAAATTCTGATTAAAGTGGTGCTTTTCAGGTCTTAAACTGTTCCTAGTGGCATCCCTTTTTCGCCATTAATCATTTGTAGGCGGATTATTAGTTATGACATATTTAAGACCACAAGTTTCAAAAGTCTTTATATCGCTTAAAACTCTATGCCGAAAACTCAGTGGATTTTGAGTACAATACATTGATAATATACGTGAAATGATTAAATTTATTTTTTACAGATTTCACTGATGTTGGCAAGAAAACTCAGACAGTATATAAGATTATGTCAACTCAACTGTGTTTCTTTAACAAGATGACATCATCTATTAGACAGAGGTCAAGTCAGAATTACTCTCCCCCAAGTTGTATGAAGACTCTTAACTCTCTCGATGCAACACCCGTGTTGGATTCTCCAAAATACATTACTTTTGTAGAATTTGACATGCACCCGTTAATATTTTTGAAGTGTCCGAGCAACATAGACTCTCCCTACACACTCTTGTCATGTTCTTGACTAACAGTCTCACCTCACTCCACAAAGACATCTACCAGCTTGCAGAGCAAAATAGGTCAAAATGATGTCTGCACCAGCTCGTCGAAGGCACATTAACGACTCCATCCTGACCTTTTCTTCATCGATCATTTTCAGAACACCACCGGCTTTAATCATCGCGTATTCACCTGAAACCTGTGACTGAAGTACAACATAGCGAGAAGTCATTCTGCTCTGTTCATCTATACCTAACAATAACAAGCAAGAGGAGCGTAGCGTGCTAAAGTTCAAATCCGTAGTGATCTTTGCTGATGTATATAGTGTGTCACCTTAGGTAACTTGACTCATTTCTATCGATGAAATGAATCAATTCTAGGTATGTCACGAATTCATGTTGTCCATGACTCTATCTGGGTTAGTCCACGTTCGTTATCAAGTTTCAGTTTCAATTTCGATTTTCGTGTTTATTGATGTGATTGTTCCACCAAGTCGACATGAAACTAACTTGCTAGCACGGAATGAGATTGGCCAATTGGACTTGGGAGATTGAAGTATGATGTACCACATGTTTTTGTGATTTCTCAATATCCAACTTTACATTTTTATTGTAAAGATTATTACTCCTTCCATCGCAATTTATACGACTCGCTTTCTCGCTTCCCTTTTTAGTCAGTATTTAGTAATTCATTTTATCCTTAATGAAGTGATCTATAGTAAACATCTACGACTCATTTTAAACCACAGACTTCGAAAGTCTTTCGTTCTTTCTTAAACTTCGTGTCAATTCAAACGAACTCATACAAATTGCGACTAAGGGAGTACTTGATTGTTGGTGAATGTTATTATAGGGGTTTGGATTACCTTCAGCATGTATCCCTCTTCTATTATTTGATTAGAAAAAATTCAGAGTAATCTCATGTCATAAGTGAAGTCACTCTATAAGTCATAAGTGAAGTTTGAAGAGAGTTAAGATATATGCGGTCCTTATCCCTTACCATTATGGGGGTAGAGAGGTTGTTTCCGATAAAAATATATATACAAGTAAGCTACTAAAACACTTGATAACACTAATTATATTTTATATTTTGTATTGAAACAGTAGTATAATCGTTGTAACTCAGCCTTAAAACATTTACCATAGGATTCAAAATCCATTTCTTGCTGTTCAATGGCTCACCTCTTTGTTGGGCTGATATTTTATGGACTGCAACAATCCCACAAGTGGGGGAGAATAAGATGTGTGCATACCATACCCCTACTTTGCGAGGCTATATTTTAAGGACTAAAAAGGACAGCCCGGTGCACAAAAGCTCCCGATATGCGCAAGGTCCAGAGAAGGGCGCCACCACAAGGGTGTATTGTACGCAATCTTACCTCGCATTTCTGCCAGAGGCTGTTTCCAAGACTTGAACCCGTGACTTCCTGGTCACATGGCAGCAACTTAACCAGTTACTCCAAAATGTGTTTATCGATATAAAAACGCGATTAGAGCAAGAAAATTATTGTAACACTAGCAAAGGTTGAAGGAAATGAATATGATAGCATTCACCACCACAAAGCCAGAAAAAAGGCCTGGGCTTATTGGTTCATATGGCAAGAGCAAATTAAGTACAAGAAAAATGAATTGAAGAAATCCACAAAAACCAGCCCTAGATGAATTTGTACACAAGGGAAACTGTTACAGCTTCCCACATCTGGGGTTAAAGTATTCTTAAAGATTTCAAAAACTAAGATAGCGTTTTCGGTGATTCTGCTGCAACCTTACAGATAGGGCACCAGTTCTTGAGCTTAAACCACTGCTTTATGCACTCGGTATGATACCCGTGCTCACATCCCAGGTTCCCTATTTCATCTCCAATCACGTACTCCTCCTGCAATAACGTATGATCATCGCAATGGTTAGAAAATCGATTCATATGGACAGTGATATGGTCAATGAGGATTCATATAGCCGATCCAAACTTGCTGAGTTTTCATATATAAGCTTTGTCTCACACAGACGATGCAACATATTAGAAGCTTGGAAATGTCGATGGCATGATTAGACCTGCCAAAGTTAGGTCCTCGAAAAGTCTATGGACCCAGACATCGGAAGCACATAAGCATTAACAAGAGTTCTAGGTTCACTTTTTCAAACACCACTACAAATTTTTAAGGTCCTCGAGCAAAAACTAGTAAGCATGTTAAATATTAAGAAGCAATTACAAGAGGGATATGTTTTTTCTTGAAAACGAGCAAGAGGAAAATACTTTGTTAAATAAAGATCAAAGGCAACAACAAATAATCAAAAAATACTAATGTCGTCAGGTGAACATTATCTAATAGCATTTGATTTCTCTCCACTTGAAAAGATATTTCATAGGCAACGGAATACCTAATGCAATCCTATAAAAATATCGAACATGAAAAAGAAAAATATGAACGATGAATTAATGGGTAAATATGCTTAAAATAGGACGACAACCTGACAAATGCTGCACTTGACGTCATCTCCATCCCCGTCAGCTTCTAGTGTTTCTGTCTCTGAAGCCATACCTTGATAAATGCTTCTCCTGAGGCACTTTGATAGTGCTTCCTCGGGCAGAGCTGTACTAACAGAGCCAATCCTCTCCTCAAGTGCTAATAATTCCTATTAAAAAATCAACAATCATTTATCAAACGATGGATATAAAAAGATCATTTTAAGATGATGTAGAAGTATCATGCTAGACTGGTGGGAGAACTTTATTTGAGGTGCTTTCAGCTAAGAAAACTTCAAATAATAACCCTCAATTCTTGCAAATAAGAACACACATGAGTGATGGGGTTCGACAATGAGGACTATCTCTCTAAATTTTTGACTTGATTTAAAATATGGATTTTCCATACTTTAAAGACGAAATATACAGTTCTAAAAACCAAAAATGAGTACTATAGAACATTCATTAAATTATCGAAGTGTTTGAGGAAGGCATAGCCAAAGACACCATTGTTACTACAACAACAATATACCCAGTATAATCCACAAAATGCAGTCCAGGAGGGTATAGCGTAAGCAGACCTTACGCTTACCTCAGAGGTAGAGAGGTTGTTTCCGATATACCCTCGGCTCAAGGGAAAAAAATAGTCCAAAGCAGTCCAGAAAAGAAACTAACAGAGATACAAGAAATAGCACATAGTAATAGGAGAGTCACTGCAACAAAATAATATGATAGTGTAAAATAATATGATAGTGTAAGTATAAGACAACAAATAATAACAGAAATCAAAGGACAAGAACTACAGGAGAAATACTACAACTACTAGTATGGACGGATAACAAAACAACACAATACTACCTACCATGTTACACTCGTTAAATAGTAATAATATCATATAAGTTGTGAGAGAAGAAATAAAAGCAGACCTCATAGGACATATCATCGATATCTAGTCTCATGTCTCTATGCTGATCATAGAAGTTAAGGCCACTGAGGAACAAATTGGTCTCCAACGCTAGTAGTCGCTGTAGATAGAAAACAAGAGCGCGTTCACAAACCAAAATAGGAAACTCACAGGAGAAGAAAAATAATTAAACATTGACTACCTCATAAAAATAATTAAACATTGACTACCTCATAAGATAACTCTTCATCTTGTTCAATTCTCTCAAGTGCTAGCAATACCTGTAAAGTAAAGCAAGACCAAAATACTTCAATATCAGTAAGCTTTAGAAAGTAGATTAAATCTGAATTCCTCCAAGAAAATACCTGAGCAACTCCATCCATGTTATATCGCTGAAAACCTTCACGGTTCACAAATCGATTAATGTCGATTTCTGCTGAAGTGAATGGTACTGCACCAGGTAAATCATCACCTTCGTCTTCATCTTCATCATCTTCGTCATCATTTCCAGGTAAACTATAAGCACTATAATCACTTGATGAGGAATCCGTGAAAAGTTGACTAGATGAACTAGGTATATCTAGAATTGGAGTTTTAGGCTGAGGTAAATTTCGGCTTAAGCCAGAAGACGACTTAGTATGCAATGAATCCTGAATCGGACCCCTTAACCTAGTACTCGCATTCATAGACCTGTGGGTCCTAACTGATACAGCACGATTCCCCTCATTGCAATCCGAACTTCTACTACTCCTTGAATCAGAGATGGAGATTCCAATAGCGGGACGAATGACACGTCCTTCATTTCGTGATACCCCGCTCATTTTCTTCCCTTTAGATGATGAACTGCTTTCACCTTCAGTATTTCTCCTTTTCACTGTGTCCCTTCTACTAATACTTGATTCTGATGGTGAATAACTATATGAGAGGGCATCCGATACGGAATTGCACTTCAGATTTTTCAACCTATATCCCTCCCCACTACTACTTCCCCTTGTCCCAGCACTAATACATTTAGATGATGACGAAACCGAGGAATCCACTGGACTCTTTTGGCTGGAAGAACCAGGTCCCTGACCAAATATTTTTTGAGGTCTATTGCTCGGTGTTCCACTAGAACAGCCAACTTCTGCAAATAAAACTTTGCTGGATCCAGTATGGAATTGATGCTCAGTCGATGACTGCAACTGTTTTAAAACTTCTGGCTCTTCATTTAAGGAACGGGTATCTGATGGCTTATTTTCAACGTTAGAAAAGTATTTTCTCTGAGATTCCTTGCCTGACCTTCTTGCACTAGTCATTCCAGAAGATGTCACAGATGAACTCCCAATTACTTCCTTTCCATTTGAAGAACCAAAAGCAGGCCTCAGAGGTCTGGGTTTCTCCATTCCTCCAACTCTGGTACTCTTCGCATAATTGACTCGGCCACTACATCCAAGTCTAGAACAATACTGAACATTTTTATCTTTGCTTTCAGCCGTTTCCCTTAAACCTCTTCTGGGGGCGACAAGCCCATTGCCAGCTCTTTTAACAGAATATTCCTCCATGTCTTACACGAAGCACCATTTATTTCTGCGCAAACCATATAGTCTTAAATTAGCAATCGTTGATTAGGCCTTACAACAAGGAAGTTATATATGTCTGAGACGACATTTCTTTTGCAGCTGGCAACAACTCTCACGATAGAACAGGATTTCAGTAAAATACTAATCTCTAAAATTTCAAAAACAATGATCAAGTTCAATTGTTCAAAAACTGTTAGCAATTAGCTAAGAGAAACTTCATTCATATTAAGCAGACATCTAGTTTTTAGGTGATCAAAATCAAAAAGCGTCAAACATAAATCATTTTGAAATTCATAACAGTTCATATATGAGCTGACTAAAACTCTCACTAACTCATGAAAGGGAAGCCCGGTGCACTAAAGATCCCGCTATGCACGGAGTACGGTAAAGGGCCGGACCACAAGGACCAAAGAGGTTGTTTCCACGGCATGAACTGTGACCTCCTGGTCACATAGCAGCAACTTACCAGTTACTCCAAGGCTGCCCTTCAACTCATAATATCATCAAAAACCATTCCCCTAGATTCTATTTCAAAACTTATGAACCTTCTCTAGTGGGATATTAGCAGCACTAACACATCCAAAAGCCAATTCTTTTTCTTTTTCCGTCATCCTTTTTATTCAAATAGACTTATTGGTAATTCGCACGCATCTTTGAACAGAATTCAAAGATCAACTACCAAATCCAATAGCTAAAACAGTATAATTGACGAGAATAATTTGCTATGCCACCGTTCCTTATCTTACATTTGACATGATCATACTTAAATAGGGTGTCAAACTCCAAAACAAATGAAATGGATTAATGCAATCAAGAAAAATAAACCCTTGTGGTGGGGCCCTTCCCCGGACACCGCGCATAGCGGTAGCTTTAGTGCACCGGGCTGCCCTTTTAAAAAAATAACATAAATAACAACCTAAAAGATTCATCCAGAAGAGCTAACAAGAATAAAGGGAAAAATAAGTCAGCAATATAATATAAGGCCAATAGTAACTTATGAACTCAATCACTGAACTATAGAAAAAAAGAAACTAAAATCTACCAAGAGACTTCAAACCAACAAAAGTAGATACCAAAACTTTCATCCGATGCACGTAAAGTTGGCAATCAATTAAAAAACTAAACGCAGTTAATACATAGAATCCCAATAAACTGATCAACAAGATAACAATCAAAAAGGAGAAAATTAAAAAAAGGTCATCAAGAAGTCACTAAGGAAGTCAGTCAAGCAAACCAGAGAATATCAAAAGGACTGAAAATCCAATTCACGAATTCGCAGGAAACGAAATTATAGCACCATAATCAGCCAAAAGATGATTGAGAAAAACTACTGAAAAATTCTTTTTTGCCTCTCTATTTCCAAACCTAAATAAAAAAATCACGAGAAAGTGAACTATAGTATCATAATCAGCTAAACAGTATTGACAAAAACGATCGAAGATTCATTTTTTGCTCTCTCTACTTTCCAACGCAATCCGAAAAATCACAATAAATGAACTATAGTATCATGATCAGTCAAAGATTATTGAGAAAAAGGACTGAAAATTCATTTTTGCTTCACAACTGCCGAACGCAATCCAAACAAATCACAAGAAAGTGAACTATACTATCATAATCAGCTAAACACTTCAACCCCAATTCATAAAATAGTAGAAAACTGAATTATATCACCATAATCAGCCAAAAGACGATTGATAAATACAACTGAAAGTTCATTTTTTGCTTCATTAATTCCAACCCCAACTGGCGAAATTGCAGGAAACTTAACTATATCACCATAATCAACCAAAAGACAATTGATAAAACCAATAAAAATTCATTCTTGCCTCAACCTAATTCAAAAAGATCACAAGAAAGTGAACTATATAGCACCATAACCAAAAGTCATTAACAAAACCAACTAAAAATTCGTTCTTGCCTCAACCCCAATTCAAAAAATCACAAGAAAGTGAGTTGTATCACCATAATCAGCTAAAATCCAATTGATAAAAACAACTGAAAATGAATTCTTGCTTAATTAATTCCAAACCCAAATAGCAAAATCACCATAATCAACCAAAAGACGATTGGTAAAACCGATCAAAAATTCATTCTTGCCTCAACCCAATCCAAAAAAATCACAAGAAAGTGAAGTATATCACCATAATCAGCCCAAGCGATTGATAACTGAACTACAACACCATAATCAGTCAAAATCCCATTGATAAAAACAACTGAAAAATCATTTTTTCTTATCTAACTTCAAAACCCAATTCACCAAATCGCATGAAAGTGAGAAAAACAACTGAAAATTCATTTTTTTGCCACGTCCATTCCAAACCCAATTCACAAAAATCGCAGAAAAATAAACTATTAACACCATAATCAACCAAAAGACAATTCACGAAAACGATTAAAAATCCATTTTCTTGCCACTTCACTTCCAACCCCAAATCCAAAAGATCACATAAAAGTGAGAAAAACAACTGAAAATTCATTTTTTGACTGATCAATTCCAAACCCAATTCACAAAAATCGCAGAAAACTGAACTATAACACCATAATCACCCAAAAGACAATTCACGAAACCAACTAAAAATCCAACTTTTGCCACTTTACTTCCAAACCCAAATCCAAAAAACCATATAAAAGTGAGAAAAAACAACTGACAATTCATTTTTGCCTCATCAATTCCAAACCCAATTCCAAAAAATTCACAAGAAACTGACCTATCTAACCATAATCATCCAAAAAACAATCGGTAAAACCAACTGAAAATCCATTTTCTGCCACTCTTCTTTCCCAAGAAATATAAAAACTACACTATCACGACCATTCAATACCCAAAAAAAACAAAGAATTATTATTCCATTAATTTATCCACCTTTTTCTCTTCAATTTACTTCTTCTTTCTTCTTTTACACCAAAACAAAAAAGGAAAAAAACTCTTTTTTGAGAGAGAAAAGGGAAGAGAGACTGTAGAATCGGGAAATGAGTGAAGAATATATAGAAGACAACAACAAATCCTCAACAAACAATTGCTAAAATGGCGTATTGCCAATTGAATCTTGATATCAAATATCAGCCGTTTGATCAAAAATCAACGGCTCTTGATGAGTTTATATATGTCTATGTTGAAGTTTTTGACTTGTTCTTTTACTTGGTCCCTACTAAACTAAAAATAGAGTGAAAACTACTTTTAACACTTTTGGGCCACGAGAGTTTTTTTTTTATTGGGATATTTTTTTTAATTTTATGTCAAATAAAATTTTAAATTGATATTTAATTATGAAAATTTTAAATATTATTTAAAATATATTTATAATTTTTTTTTTTATATATTTTCATCTTTATTTTCTTATAAATAACTAAAAATAATTTTAGTTATATTAATAAACAAACACAACTTTAATTTTAACTCTAAGAATTTTAGTTTTTATGGTCAAATGCCGATGGTTTATTATGCATAGTTTTATAATATAGAGCATTATTTTAATGAATGTAATATATTAGGAATTAGGGAAGAAGGGTTGGAGTTGGAATCGCTTTTTGTTTTGTGGTTCATACGAGAGTAGTTTTAGTGTTACATTTGTAGTTTTTATTCTTAAAATTTTAATGAATTTGTTGTTTTGGATAAATTAATTATAGTATTGTTTATGATAGTCTTATTTTTATTACTATCTATTGTTTTGTTGTTGTTTATTAGTCTATGTATATATAATTATATTATATATTTTCTAAATTATTTTTATATTGAATTGGTTTATTGAAATAGCTTCTTTATCTCACCTCTAAGATAATGAGACTGCGGACAATTAATCCTATCCGCACACCACTTTATAGTAATACACTGAGTAATTTGTATTCTTGTTGTGTTATTTTAATATTTATCATATAATATCATATATTAATAATTCAAAGAAAGTATGGTGCAGGATAGAAGTAATATATAAAAGCGGAGAGGATAAATATTGAAATAGGAATATTAAATAATAAGTAAAGATGGAAAAAAGAAAATGATAAGATTATTATTCGATTAGATCAAATTAGTGTTATAGAAAATGAATTTTTGACGTACCTAATAAAGCAATAAAATTTAAGTTACGAGCGAAACAAATATTGTAACTAACAACACGATATAATAGGTGACACTTATCAAGCTCTGATTTTTATGTAGTATTTATAAAAAGAAAAAGTAATTATTTTATCAATTTTTGAACTACAGAAATTCTACGGGGTAAGCAATGAGGAATGATTAGTCCAATGTATTACAATATAAAAATGAAATATTTCTCATATATATTCTTAATTTTGAAATTGTTAAAAATCCAATATATTCATTTTTGATAAGTATTAATTGGGTCTAAAAGACATCGAGAATCAAACTTTAAACTTTGAGTCGTAATGCTAGATCACTACTTATTAAATATTGTAAAATAATAAAAACTTTAGTATTTGTTTATAGTTATGTTCGAATATCTTTTTGCATCTTATATATTATTATACGAACAATAAATGATTAAATAAATAAATAGAACAATACTCAAATTGCACCCATACTCAAATGCTATTTGTCATAGAATATGGCATATAGTACTCATAATTTTTTTTTGATAATATAGTACTCATATTATCATATATTAGTTTCCTATTCAAGATAATCATTTTTGAGGAATCAAATATTAGGTAAAACATTTTAGGGTCATCAATGCAACAACGATAATATATTTAATGTATTCTCATCAAACGGGGTTTGAGGAGGGTACTAGTATATATGTAGTTCATATCTTTACATGAGGTAGAGAAATTGTTTTCGACAGACCTCCGACTCACGCTAAAAACAGTAATTGAAAAGGATGTGATAGTAGTAAGAGAAATAATAGATAGTAACAAATCAACAATAGTACAGAAACAAAGACTATATCAAAATAATATCACAAACGATCTGCCCAAAACAAATAGGTATCATCATCAAAGCTAAAAAAATAAGAAACTACAATCTTCATACTACGATTATTTGTAAGGGCGACAACATAAAACACTCCTAACTATACTAGCAAGGACGCACTCCTACCACCAAAGGATGTGGTGAAGCGGGTGGGGCTACTCCTCCCTTAATCAGATATCTCGAGCTCGAGCCCTGGGTATGAAAAAATCTTTCGTAGGGAGTGCTTCCCTCGAATGAGCCCTATGTGGCGTGAATTTGGATTAGTCGGGCTCCAATGCGGTTATCGAATACCGGATCAATTTTTTTTTTTAAAAAAAGGACCCACTCCTTCCCACGGACCTTCTGTCGTAATCTACATTCTCCACACCTTCCTATCTAAGGTCAATAATGCTAAGTGTGAAATTTTATCACGTGATTTATGTAGAAACTATGAAGCGCGTTGAGCGTTAAACATGTACTCAGGAGCGGCAATACACTAATGTTAGGGGGTTCATCCGAACCCCCTTCGACGAAAAATTATACAATATATACATGATTAAAAATATTTTTTACGTATATATAGCAGATGTCGAACCCCGTTTGGTTAGGTCGTATGTTCACTTGTGAATCTCCTTGGTGAAAATTCTGACTCCGTCATTGTTAATGTACTAATTAAACGTACAATATAATATAATTTTTCGATAAAAGTGTTCGACTGATCATCTTCACTGATCATTCTAAAGGAAATTATTAATTAAATTTAAGACATCATGTTGATATTTTAGTAAGATTTAGCAAAAACTGCTCAGCCATAAAATATATTTACAAAATCATATCTTATAATACGTGTTTATATGTAAGCCTTTTAGATTGCCTGAGGTCTAATATATAAATTAGGATAAATAAAGAAAAATATTAGATAATTAGAAGAACCACAAATGTATTAATCACTAAAATTAAAAAAAAAAAAAAAAAACAAATAAAAGAATTGCCAACTCCAAATAAACTGAGCCATATACTATAGCTGTTGCTTTTGTGGACGGAAGAAAAACCCACCACTAACATTTTAAAAACCCAAAAAATAAAAATAAAAAAATATTGTTAGGTAAGATTTATGATATTATTCGCTTCGAGCTAATAAATATTGCGAATTCGTCATTCAAACTATGTCATTGTCGAATTCAAAAGTAGACGATTCATGCAAAGTTGTAAATTTATATTTATTTTAAAGTGTAGTTTATATAACATGCATATTTTTTTTTCGATAGTCTGTAATATAAGTTATTCTTTTCAATTTGATTAATTAGTGTGCTAATTAAAATTTGTTCCACCATCGTAAAGAAGGATCATCAAGTTTTAATATCATATTTATCATGATCAAAATCGATAGCACGTATTATTTGCTTCGCTCAGTATACCTTCTGGATTATTTCTTAGCTAGATTACATCATCATCGAGTCCAAAAATATATATATTTTTTATATAATTAATTTTTTTTAACACTCACTTTTCTTTCTCATTCCAAAATAAAATTTACCTATATAATATAATAACATATATTCTTTTTCATAAGTTTATCAATCTAAAAGTCTGTCATAACACATTAAAAGATCTAATTTATTCTAGATTAAGTACATATGAACTATTAATTAGTACAGTAATAACTAGACATAACTTAAAAGAGTACAAATCCAGGAAACCAACTAGGCAATATAATCAGGATAAGTGGGTAACACCTAATAAAAAATTAAACATCATCATATATAACAGGAGAGCAAATTAAAATATCTATTATATTGTATAAAATATCATATTTGTTAATGAAGAGTACTTATACTTGATCACTTTTTATAATTAAATAAGTACTAACATGACTCGTGGTGCAGTGGTAGGATTGTTTCACTCAACTAAAGGTTACAAATCTAAACTTTAGGTATAAAGAAAATTTCGTTGAGAGCGGTACCCTCATAATGGGTCCCACAGTGCAGGATCCAAATTGCCTGGACTCTAATATAGATATCAAACACTGAGTGAGAATAAAAAAAATAAAAAATAACATAAATATAAACCTTAACTTATAATATTTATACAAATCCCAACCCTTATAAAGTAATTACAGAAATTTCGACTAAGTGTGTATCTTCGTAGGATGTATTGAGAGATAATTATGTATTTTGACATACCAAATCGAAAAAATATATTGGGAGCTAATCATGTATCCCTACAAAAAAAAATATCTTCGTTGAATGTATCGGAAGTTAATTATGTTTCTCGACAGATTCAAAATTGGAATATCAATAATTTTATAAAATATTAAAATTTTTTGTAATTAATCTCGAGACTATCGGAATTTATGTTGTTTTTTCATTTAAAAAAAGAATAAAATAAGGTGGTGACAGAAATCATTTGAGTTCGTGGGAAATTCATAAAGGCTGTATTCTTTTATTTTTTCAATAAGCAAGGTTTTTTTTACTATTAATATAGTTTAATTTATTATAACAATTTGCTTACCCTTTTCAGGCAAGCAACTTATTTTATTTATAGATAATTATATTTAAATATTTACCTTTTAAATAGTATAGTAATTTATAATTTTGTTATTATAGTATCTATCAATGTATTAAAATAAAATTCTCAAATAAAATCCCGAAAACCCGGCTATAATTATTTGTTTTTGTTCTAATAATTGGGATTTAGGTGGAACACGAATGGATAATAGAATATTAATTAACATAAAGACTTGTGTACACGAACTATTCTATGGACCCACTAATAGTGTTAATTAATTAATTATCATTTTGTATTTAACTATCCCACAATTATCCAATTAAAATTAAATTCAGATATTTATAAATTATACGAAAAGTACAATAATTTGTAATTTTTCATTTTCCAATACGATTTAAAAATATATCTTTAAATATTGGTCAAAATTTATGTCATTTGACTCTAAAAAAGAAAACTATACCAACTAAAAGAGAACGGAATGGAGCAACTATTAGATTTTCTTTTTCTTTATTAAACTTCTTTTTGTTTAATTTTTATTTTTCTATGAAAATATTTTCCTTCTTACTAAACACATCATTAATGACCTAATTACAACCAAGATAGAGATTTTGATGCACTTTAATTAGCTAGGCAACTAAGCAATGACACATAATTTTGACCATCATATTTGTAGATCTAATAATGAGCACATATGTTTTAGTGGTATATATTGTTGAGATTAAGACCTAAATTACATCATTTTCCAAATTGCAATTTGCTGGTTTTTGTTTGATACCACAATATTGTTAGGTACTTCAAATTCAGATCCAAGTTTGTTACTTCACCTGTTTTAAATTATATGTTATGTTTCTCTTTTACACATCATTTAAAAAAATGTAAATAAAGAAGGATTTTTAACTATTTTATCCTTATTTATGTACTCTATTATCTATGACCTCTCTACATTAAAATTTTGCTATCTAAGAATAAAATAGGAAAAATAATTAATTTTTTGTCTTGATCTTTTATAAGACAAATAATTTGAGATAACTATTTTTAGAAATTAGATAATTTGAACCGGGAGCATAGAAAGAAATTTAGCAAATTTTGTTAACTGATATCTTTTTTGAAGGTAACAAATATTTAAATTGTCACCTAACATAAGAAGGGTATATTTTAAGTAAAACTATTTTGTTAGTTGGAGTGTTTTCTTCGCGAACAATTGATATTTTTGAGTTAAAAAAAAAACATAACTTAGGATTCTCGCAAATATTTAAATTGTTGTCTAACGTAAAAAGGGTAATTTTTCCTTTTAATTAAGTAAAACTACTTTGTTAGTTGGAGTATTTTCTTCGCGAACAATAGATATTTTTGAGTTTAAAAAAACATAACTTAGGATTCTCACAAAAATGTAGATCCATGTAAAATACTATGAGAATTTGGAGAGTGATGCAATGAACCACCATTGCAGTGTTCTACCTTAACTGTTAAGCTAAGAGAGAAGAGAGGAAAGAAAGGAGATATTTTCTTATTGATCTTATCAGCAAATTATAAGTTGTACCATCTATTTATAGACTCTGCACTTCTGTTGCATGTGCTAGTCACATGCAGTAACTACCCTGACAGATATCAAACAACTAAGACCCTCTAACTAACTAACTGAATCAGTAGACTGCTAATATACACTTAGTAACTGATTAACCACATTATATGCACTGCTAATTATTTTCAATACTCCCCCTTAAGCTGGATTTTGCATAGACATTAAAAACTCCTAGCTTGTCCAGCAATGTGTGGTAATGGGATGCTCACAGTCCTTTCGTCAAAAGATCTACGAGTTGCTCCATTGTGTGTATATACTCTGTCTGAATCAGTCCACTTTTAATCATTTCCCTCACAAAATGGCAATCAATTTCTATGTGCTTCGTTCTTTCATGAAATATGGGATAAGCACCAATCTGAATTGCTTCCTTGCTATCACAGTACAACTTTACAGGAGTAGATTGTCACGCCTCAAATCCTATTGGGGCGGACTGGCACCCGTAATCGAGGAGGTCCGGGAGAACCATCTCATAACCTTATACTTCTCATGCATACCTCTATGACAACCCGAAATTCGGACAACATCATGTCGCATTTAAAAGGAAATAATCACCTGTATAAGCTCGAGCACACATATATATGTATATAC